>NC_142437.1:83700151-84003181 GCF_059453495.1 Arachis ipaensis | reverse complement strand
CCACTGTGGCAAGGTTAGCCTTCCCTCATCTCATTTGTCACCTCTGCAATTCAGCTGAAATTGACATAGAGAAAGACATCCTCATTGATGAGGACAATCCCATCACTAAGAAAAGGATGGAGCAAACAAGAGATCCCACTCATGGACAAGAGCATGAGAAAACTCCTCATGAAATCCCTGAGATGCCTCAAGAGATGCATTTTCCTCCACAAAACTATTGAAAGCAAATCAACACCTCCCTAGGAGAATTAAGTTCCAACATGGGACAACTAAGAGTGGAGCACCAAGAGCATTCCATCCTCCTCCATGAAATTAGAGAAGACTAAAGAACCATGAGAGAGGAACAACAAAGGCAAAGAAGAGATATTGAGGAGCTCAAGCACTCCATAAGATCTTCAAGAGGAAGAACAAGCCGCCATCACTAAGGTGGACCCGTTCTTTAATTTCCTTGTTCTTTATTTTCTATTTTTTTTGAAAATTGTGTTTAATGTTTATTTATGTTTGTGTCTTTATTACATGATCATTAGTGTCTAAGTATCTATGCCTTAAAGCTATGAAAATGAATCCATCGCCTTTCTTAAATGAAAAATGTTTTTAATTGAAAAAGAAAAAGAAGTGCATGAATTTCAAATTTTAAAACAGATTAATTATCTTGATGTGGTGGCAATACTATTGTTTTTCTGAATGAATGCTTGAACAGTGCATATTTTTGAATTTGATTGTTTATGAATGTTAAAATTGTTGGCTCTTGAAAGAATGATGGGAAAAGGAGAAATGTTATCTGATGATCTGAAAAATCATAAAATTGATTCTTGAAGCAAGAAAAAGCAGTGAAAAGCTTGTAGAAAAAAAAAAGAGGCGAAAAAAAAAAGAGAAAAGAAAAAAAAAGAAAAGCAAGCAGCAAAAGCCAATACCCCTTTAAACCAAAAGGCAAGGGTGATAAAAAGGATCCAAGGCTTTGAGCATCAGTGGATAGGAGGGCCCACAGGAATAAAATCCTGGCCTAAGCGGCTAAACCAAGCTGTCCCTAACCATGTGCTTGTGGCGTGAAGGTGTCAAGTGAAAACTTGAGACTGAGCGGTTAAAGTCGAGGTCCAAAGCAAAAAGAAGAATGTGCTTAAGAACCCTGGACACCTCTAATTGGGGACTCTAGCAAAGCTAAGTCACAATCTGAAAAGGTTCAACCAATTATGTGTCTGTGGCATTTATGTATCCGGTGGTAATACTGGAAAACAAAGTGCTTAGGGCCACGGCCAAGACTCATAAAGTAGCTATGTTCAAGAATCAACATACTTAACTAGGAGAATTAATAACACTATCTGGATTCTGAGTTCCTATAGATGCCAATCATTCTGAACATCAAGGAATAAAGTGAGATGCCAAAACTGTTCAGAAGCAAAAAGCTAAAAGCCCCGCTCATCTAATTAATACTGATCTTCATAGATGTTTTTGAAATTCATTGTATATTCTCTTCTTTTTTATTCTATTTGATTTTCAGTTGCTTGGAGACAAGCAACAATTTAAGTTTGGTGTTGTGATGAGTGGATAATTTATGCGCTTTTTGGCATTGTTTTTAGTATGTTTTTAATATATTTTAGTTAGTTTTTATTATGTTTTTATTAGTTTTTAAATAAAATTTACTTTTCTGGAGTTTGCTATTAGTTTGTGTGTTTTTCTGTGATTTCAGGTATTTTCTGGCTGAAATTGAGGGACCTGAGCAAAAATCTGATTCAGAGGCTGAAAAAGGACTGTAGATGTTATTGGATTCTGACCTCCCTACATTCAAAGTGGATTTTCTGGAGCTACAGAAGCCCAATTGGCACGCTCTCAATTGCGTTGGAAAGTAGACATCCTGGGCTTTCCAGCAATATATAATAGTCCATACTTTGTCCGAGATTTGATGGCCCAAACCGGCGTTCCAAGTCAGCTCAAGAATTCTAGCGTTTAACTCCAAAACTGGCATAAAAGCTGGAGTTAAACGCCCAAACTGGCACAAAAGCTGGCGTTTAACTCCAAGAACAGTCTCTACACATGGAAGCTTCAATGCTCAGCCCAAGCACACACCAAGTGGGCCCGGAAGAAGATTTCTGCATTAATTACTTATTTCTGTAAACCCTAGGCTACCAGTTTCCTATAAATAGGACTGACGTTGGGATTTTTGCCAGTAAAGAATGTCATAATAACAGTCGCGTTGTAGATATAGTCTCTAAACCGACAAAAATCCCTTCGTACAAACGTTTTGGTTGTCACAAGTAACAAACCCCTTTTTAAATTGATAACCGAGTATTCAACCTCGGGTCGTCTTCTCAAGGAATTGCAGGGAAGTATGTTCTTATTATTGGTTATGAAGATTGTAAATTGGGGGTTTTGGAAGTTTGGGCAATGCACACAGGTATATTTTCGAGCAATAAAAATAAATAAATAACTGTAAAATAAACTCTTGGCAAGGTATGAGAACCGGAAATCCTGTCCTTGTTATCCTTATCAGATGTGATGAGAATTGGATTTTAATTCCCACTTAGTTAAGTCAAGTGGACTAATTAGCTTGATTCTCAAGTCCTAGTCAACTCCTGTAGAGAGACTAGTGTTAGAGCAATTCTAGCTAAAGCAAAATCTGCCAATTTCAACCACTCCTGAGTTTGACAACTCAAGTGTTACCAATTACCTAACCAAAGCCAAAAGGAAGAAATATCTAAATTAAATTAAAAGCATCAATATAAGCAAAGCAATCTTAAATCTGAAAATACCTCGAATTGCATTAACAAAAGAAATTTAATCTGGCATAGATATTCATAAATTAAATTGAGAAAATAAATGAAAATAAATAAAAATAAAGAACCTGGGATTGAGAGTCACTCCTAAAACTAAGAGAAATCCTAAATCCTAATCCTAAGAGAGAGGAGAGAACCTCTCTCTCTAAAACTACATCTACTCCTAAAATTGTAAAAATGAAAGCCTCCTTTTGAATGGATACATTTCTCCACTTTATAGCCTCTAATCTGTATTTTCTGGGCCGCAAACTGGGTCAGAAACAGTCCAGAATTCGCTGGTTTCGAATTTTGCCACGCTGGTTTTTCGTCACTGCGACGCGGCCACAAGGATCACGCGGTTGCATCACCTAGCGTCAGGGAAACTATAGCATATTATATATCAAATCGAAGCCCCGGACGTTAGCTTTCCAACGCAACTAAAACCGTGTCGTTTGGACCTCTATAGCTAAAGTTATAGCCGTTTGAGTGCAGAGAGGTCAGGCTGGACAGCTTAGCAATTTCTCCAACTTCTTGCATTCCTTCCATTTTTGCATGCTTCCTTTCCATCCTCCAAGCCATTCCTGCCTTATAATCTCTGAAAGCACTTAACACACATATCAAGGCATCTAATGGTAATAAGAGAGGATTAATAATAAACAAATATAAGATCAAATAAGCATATTTTTAATCAAAACACATAATTAGGAAGGCAAATGTAAAACCATACAAATAGTATGAATAAGTGGGTAAAGAATTGATGAAATCCACTCAATTGAGCACAAGATAAACCATAAAATTGTGGTTTATCAACCTCCCCACACTTAAATATTAGCATGTCCTCATGCTAAGCTCAAGAGAAGCTATAAAGAAATGAAGAGGAATGGTAGAATGCAACCTATGAATGCAACTACATGCTAAATGCTTTTACTTACTTGGTTAAGAGTAAATAAGTTCTCCAAGACAAATACAAACCAATTTCCACTAATTCAAATCAGACAATAAAAAGCAAGTGAACTTGTAAGAAGACAGCTCATGAAAGCAGGGAACATAGAATTTAAGCGTTGAACCCTCACTGGAAGTGTATATCACTCTAATCTCTCAAGTGTATAGGGTTATTCACTCTACTCTTCTCTAGTCATGCTTTCTAAACCTTGTTCTTCATCTAACCAATCAACAAAAATTTAATGTACTAATGCAAACATCATGAGGTCTTTTCAAGGTTGTAATGGGGCTAAGGTAAGGGTGAGGGTATATATATATAAGGCTAAGTGAGCTAACAAAGTGAATCCTTGATTAGTCTAAGATCTCACCTAACATATACATACTTTATATAATTTAAAAATACTTTACTTAGCTACCCAAAATTTTCCCACTTTTGTATCACATGCTCATGTATCAAACTTATTTTTGAATTTTGTCCCATGTGCATTGATTTTTTTTATTTTGCATTTGGGGTATTTTTTTCATTTTTCTTTCTTTTTTTTTTTTTTTTGTATCCCCTTATTTAATTACTTAATATATTTTTCTTCAATGCACATGGTAATTTAATTATTTTGATTTCACATGAGCATGCTTCCCAAATTTTCAAATAACTTATTCAATTTAATTTTCTACTTTTTCATATCATCCCATGTTCCCATAAAATTTCCCACACTTAAATTTTACACAATATCTATCTTAAGCTAACCAAGGATTCAACTTGGGATTCTTATTTTGTTTTTTCTGCTTAAGGCTAGTAATGTGGTTATAAAATAGAAGGGATTTAAAAACTCAAGGGGGCTAACAAGGGTGATGTAAAAGGTAGGCTAATTTTGGGATAAGTGAGCTAAAATCAAACAATGGCCTCAATCATATGCAAGCATGTAAATACACTAAATAATAGACATATAGATTGGAACAAAATATAGATTACAATTATAAAGAAGAAAACACACAGGAATAATATATTTATGGTTAAATAATGTAACCATATAAATAAGCTCAAATCTCACAGGTTGTGTGTTCTTTGGCTCAAAAACCATGTTCCAAATACAACTTCAAACAAGTTTTAATATAAAATTTTATTCAAATTAGTGAAATTCTCTAAAAATTTTCTTGAAAAAGAAAATATTACTTCAACCAAGTGGTAAAATATGCAAAAATTCAAATAATCATGCAATCAAACATGCAAATGCAACAATTAACAAGGAAAATAAAATATTGGTGTTTGAGAAGAAAATACTAACCCGTGGAGATCGGTATTGACCTCCCCACACTTAAAGATTGCACTGTCCTCGGTGCATGCTAAGATGTACAAGTGGATGGGCTGCTCCAACTGATGCCTTTCTCTATAGATTGTGCAGATTGACTTGCCTGTCTCCCCATGTAAACGTCTTCCGGTTCTCTTCTGGGTGGTCATCCTGAAAGAAAAAGGGAAGAAGAGTAACTCAGAATTAAAGATAGGAAAATAAATAAAACATGGGTTGGTTGATGCCAAATAATGAGGGTCTCAATTACATGGTAGCTACAACATGCAAGTGAGAAAATAATAGAAGCACATGGCATACCAGTGGTGCAAAAATTTGCAACAATGGAGAAGAGAATGGGGAAGGAGAGATAATATAAATTCATGTCAATGCAAAAGTAATACAGATATAAAAGATTGGCATTGATTTAAATAATATTACTCAATCAGAACTAAACAAGTCATTAAGCACCAAGAAAATACCAGAAAAGATGTAACAGTTGAATAAGAACATTTGAACACCAATAATAATTTTAGAAAAATAAAAATATGCAATGAATGAAAGTATGCAAATAATTTAAATAAAATAGAATGGAAGTGAGAGAAAATAGGAAAGGAAGAAGAAAGAAATAAGATAAGATAAGAAGAATAAGGATTCGGAGAAGAAAAGAGAAGAAAATTGGCACTAATCTGGATAGGTTGTGCGACGCTGGCGACGCGGTCGCGTGGGTGACGCGGTCGCGTGGTATGCGATAAGGTTGGGTGACGCGGATGCGTGGGGCACGCGATCGCGTGACTCGATTTGTGCTAGTGGCGCGAGTGCAGCCTCGCGGTCGCACAACTCTCTGTTCAAAACTCTTTTGCCAAAAATCTGGGTGACGCGATCGCGTGGGTGACGCGATCGCGTGAGTGGCCTTTCTGTTAAAAATGACGCGGGCGCGTGAGGCACGCGTTCGCGTGGTGAGGCTTGGGCTACCAACACGAGTCCAGCCCAACTCCAGCTCAACTTTCTGCCATACACCCTTTTTACGCCGATTTCAGGTCACGTGGCCGCGTGGGGCACGCGATCGCGTGGGAGGCCAGTATTCCCCTGTGACACGGACGCGTCAGCGATGCGGTCGCGTGGGACGAATTGAGCCACTGGCACGCCTCCAGCCTTGCTCCAGCGTGACTCTCTATTCGTTTTTATTTTCTCTTCTCTCCTTGCGGCGGACGCGTCGCTGATACGGTCACATCGTGTGCTCGCTTTTTTTTTATAATCTGAAAAATGCAGAATGCAGTGTTAATATGAATGTGATGCAAAACTCCAGGTTCAATATAACAAAATAAAATAAAATTCAAAAATAAATAAAACTAAGTAATGAAAAGGGAACGATCATACCATGGTGGGTTGTCTCCCACCTAGCACTTTTAGTTATAGTCCTTAAGTTGGACATTTGATGAGATTCCTGCTATGGTGGCTTGTGCTTGTACTGATCCAGGAATCCCCACCAATGTTTGTGTTTCCAGTAGCCTCCGGGGTCCCAAACTAAGCATGTAAAGCCCTTAAGAAGCTTCAAACAGATTCTTAGGCTCCCGGGGTGACAAATGTCAGAACAGATTCCAGGATCCCAAACTTTACTTTTACACCCGTTCTTGTCTCGATCTGCACTTTCCCAGCCGGGTGAAAGGTGAACTGAATTCTCACTGCAGTGACCAAACAGCTTCCTAGACCCATTCAGTTGAGCTTTATACCAACCTTTGCGTTTAAACTTAAAGCTTCCAACCATGATGAACCTTGCTTGACAATTCTTATCACTGGCCATCTTCCTCTTACTCTTAATGCCACAAAGAGCTCTAAGTTGACCATCCGTCTCCAGTAGCCCATATTCAAGTGGGATTAGAAAGCTATGGGATATAAATTTTACCCACTTGAATGTTGTGAAGGATGATGGCAACTTAAGGGGAGGTATTTTTAATGAAATTGCAAGCTCCACTCCCTTGTGCTCTTCTTTGATAATTACCACCTCTTTGCAAGCTTCTTCAATTTCAACCTCTTCCTCTTGGTAGCTTTCTTCCGGTTCAATCTCCTCTTCATTGCTTTTTAAGGGCATGGGAGGTTGTACTTCTTTTTCTTGAATCTCCATCTCTTGATCAACCTCTTCCAAGTCTTCAACTATGATATGCTTTGGAGGTTGTACACCCTCCTCAGCATCAATTTCAAACGTCTTGGAAGGGGGTTCTATGACTGGACTTTCCCATGGAGGTTCTGCATCTCCTAAGTCTTCAACTACCTCTTCTTCTTGAACAATGACAGCTTCTTCTATTTGTTCTAGTACGAATTCATTCTCTGTCTTGTCCACTGGGGTTTCTTGTATTTCCTTCATGCTACGCTCTTCACTAGACTGTCCACATGGGGCTGTGGCTGATCCTTGAACAATGACAGCTTCTTCTACTTGTTCTAGTACGAATTCATTCTCTGTCTTATCCACTGGGGTTTCTTGTATTTCCTTCATGCTACGCTCTTCACTAGACTGTCCACATGGGGCTGTGGCTGATCCTTGTGTATTTAAGCGCCTAGAAGCCCATTGAATTAATGCTTGCTCCAGTTGTTGAGTGGTTGCCTGAAATCGATCCACTGTTTCCTTGAAACGATCCTTTGTCTCTTGATGCACTCGGTTATCATAGGTAGGATCATAGTGCTCTTGGATTGATGGATATGGAGATGGCAAATATTGAGGTGGTGGTGGGATGGGGAGATCATTCTGTGATTGAAAAGGAAGTGCACTAGAGCTTGAGGGTTGATTGTTAAAGGTATTTGGTGGTCTGATTTGGGCGGCAAGAGCTCGTATAGTAGAGTTTAGATCGGTAAGTGCTCTCTCCATGGAGGTTTGGGGTGGATCTATGTATGGTTCATTTGGTTCATAAGGTGGTTGGTATGGTGGATGTGGGTTAGGGTCATATGGAGGTGAATGGCGGAAAGGGGCTTGTGAGTATGGTGGTCCAAAGTCATGTTGAGGAAAGGGTTCATAGGCATATGGTGGTGGTTGTTGATAGTTCACTGGAGGTGGTTGTTGCCATGAGGGTTGATCAAATCCTTGTGGCTCCTCCCATCTTTGACTGTTCCAATCTTGATGCCTGTTCTCATTGTAATTTCTTCTTCCTGCAACATAATTGTAACCAGACTCATAGCCAAAGGGGTGAGAGTTCATAATAGCAAAATAAAAATTAAAAATGAAAATAAATTTAAATTAAAAGATTATCTAAATTTTGAATTTGAAAATTAAATTTTGAAATTTGAAATTTGAAATTTTGAAATTTTTAAATTTAAATTTTGAAAATTTTTAAATTTGAATTTTGAAATTTTGATTTTTGAAATAAGATAAGATAAGATAAAAATTTAAAAAAAAATCTGAAATATTTTTTTTCCGAAAAAATTAATTAAAAATATTTTTGAATTTAATGAGGAAAGAGAAAAACAATAAAATGACACCAAATTTCAAATTTTTAGATCAAAACGAAGAAAACAACTAAGAACAGCTTGAAGGTTAAGATGAACGTGAAGAACAACTTGAAGATCAAGATGAACATTAAGAAAAAAAAAATTTTTTTAATAACTAAATAAAAACAAATAACCTCTTAATTTATGGAAAAGCAAAAATAAAAACAAATAAACAAGCAAAAGAAAAATAGTTACAATAACCAATAATAAGGCACACGTTTGCAATTCCCCGGCAACGGCGCCATTTTGACGTTGGGATTTTTGCCAGTAAAGAATGTCATAAAAACAGTCGTGTTGTAGATATAGTCTCTAAACCGACAAAAATCCCTTCGTACAAACGTTTTGGTTATCACAAGTAACAAACCCCTTTTTAAATTGATAACCGAGTATTAAACCTCGGGTCGTCTTCTCAAGGAATTGCAGGGAAGTATGTTCTTATTATTGGTTATGAAGATTGTAAATTGGGGGTTTTGGAAGTTTGGGCAATGCGCACAGGTATATTTTCGAGCAATAAAAATAAATAAATAACTGTAAAATAAACTCTTGGCAAGGTATGAGAACCGGAAATCCTGTCCTTGTTATCCTTATCAGATGTGATGAGAATTGGATTTTAATTCCCACTTAGTTAAGTCAAGTGGACTAATTAGCTTGATTCTCAAGTCCTAGTCAACTCCTGTAGAGAGACTAGTGTTAGAGCAATCCTAGCTAAAGCAAAATCTGCCAATTTCAACCACTCCTGAGTTTGACAACTCAAGTGTTACCAATTACCTAACCAAAGCCAAAAGGAAGAAAATATCTAAATTAAATTAAAAGCATCAATATAAGCAAAGCAATCTTAAATCTGAAAATACCTCGAATTGCATTAACAAAAGAAATTAAATTTGGCATAGACATTCATAAATTAAATTGAGAAAATAAATGAAAATAAATAAAAATAAAGAACCTGGGATTGAGAGTCACTTCTAAAACTAAGAGAAATCCTAAATCCTAATCCTAAGAGAGAGGAGAGAACCTCTCTCTCTAAAATTACATCTACTCCTAAACTTGTAAAAATAAAAGCCTCCTTTTGAATGGATACATTCTTCAACTTTATAGCCTCTAATCTATATTTTCTGGGCCGCAAACTGGGTCAGAAACAGTCCAGAATTCGCTGGTTTCAAATTTTGCCACGCTGGTTTTTCGTCACTGCGACGCGGCCACATGGATCACGTGGTCGCGTCGCCTAGCGTCAGAAAAACAATAGCATATTATACATCAAATCGAAGCCCCAGACGTTAGCTTTCCAACGCAACTGGAATCGCGTCGTTTGGACCTCTGTAGCTAAAGTTATAGCCGTTTGAGTGCAGAGAGGTCAGGCTGGACAGCTTAGCAATTTCTCCAACTTCTTGCATTCCTTCCATTTTTGCATGCTTCCTTTCCATCCTCCAAGCCATTCCTGCCTTATAATCTCTAAAAGCACTTAACACATATATCAAGGCATCTAATGGTAATAAGAGAGGATTAATAATAAGCAAATATAAGATCAAATAAGCATGTTTTCAATCAAAACACATAATTAGGAAGGCAAATGTAAAACCATGCAATTAGTATGAATAAGTGGGTAAAGAGTTGATGAAATCCACTCAATTGAGCACAAGATAAACCATAAAATAGTGGTTTATCAAGGACCTTTTGCTATTGTATTTGAGGGATCTTTGATAAGTCTTATGCTATCTTAGACACGTTTGGAGGCTGGCCATTCGGCCATGCCTAGACCTTGTTCTTATGTATTTTCAACGGTGGAGTTTCTACACACCATAGATTAAGGTGTGGAGCTCTGCTGTTCTTCAAGAATTAATACAAAGTACTATTGTTTTTCTATTCAACTCAAGTCTATTTCTTCTCCAAGATATTCATTCGTTCTTCAACTTGATGGATGTGATGATCCGTGACACTCATCATCATTCTCACCTATGAACATGTGCCTAACAACCACCTCTGTTCTACTAGCAATAGCTTGAATGCGTATCTCTTGGGTTTCCAATCTAAGATTGGAACCTTCGTGGTATAGGCTAGAATTATTGGCGGTCATTCTTGAGATCCGGAAAGTCTAAACCTTGTCTGTGGTATTCCGATTGTTGGGCGTGTGACAAACGCAAAAGGATCAATGGATCCTATTCCGACATGATCGAGAACTGACAGATGATTAGCCGTGCGGTGACAACGCATTTGGAACGTTTTCACTGAGAGGACGGGAAGTAGCCATTGACAACGGTGACGCCCAACATAAAGCTTGCCATGGAAAGGAGTATGAACGATTGGAAGAAGGCAATAGGAAAGCAGAGGTTCAGGAGGAACAAAGCATCTTCATACGCTTATCTGAAATTCCAACCGAAGAATTACATAAGTATCTCTATCTTTATTTTATGTTTTATTTATCTTTTAATTATCAATTCTCCATCACCATCTGAATCCGCCTGACTGAGATTTACAAGGTGACCATAGGTTGCTTCAAGCCGACAGTCTCCGTGGGATCGACCCTTACTCACGTAAGGTATTACTTGGACGACCCAGTGCACTTGCTGGTTAGTTGTGTGGAATTGTGACAAAGTGTGATTCACGTTTAAGAGCTCCAAGTCCTTTGGCGCCATTGTTGATGATCACAATTTCGTGCACTAACAGGCCAGGTCAGGCCAGGCTTTACTCTTAACAGGCCTGGCCTGTCATGTAGTTGATTGGCCTGAGCCTGGCCTGTTATTCATTTTGGCCTGGCCTGAAGCCTGTTAAAAGGCCTGCTAATTTTTTTTTATAAAAATAAAAATATTATTTAAAAAATATTTTTTAATAAACATATTTATATGTAAAATGTCATATTTAATATTTATAAGAATTTTTAAACTTTAAAGTATTTAAAATATACAAAACTATTTATAATTAAATATAATAAATTTAAAATATTTCATAATTTTGTCAATAATAAAAAAATTATTTATATATATAATTATATATTAAAAGGCCCAGACAAGTCTGACGGGCTAGGCCAGGCTAATTAGTGAGTCTGGGCCTGGCCTATTAACATAATAAGACTTTTATAACAACCTAAGCCTGTACCTATTTTATAACAAACCAGGCCAGGCCAGGCCAAACACAGGCCAGGTTGTAGGCCCCTGGCAGGCCGTCTGGCCTTTTTCCACCCCTAACCATAAAGGTGGATACAAGTCCAATTTTAGGGGAGGTTATGCCAAATTTTTTTTTTTTGGAATAATATAAAAATTGAAGGATTCGTGTAGTATATATGCTAATTAGTGTTAATAATGTATTTTCTTTGCAAACATGACGACAGGTAATAGAGGTAGATTGAGTGGGTCTCGTGGTCGTGGTAGAGGAAAGGTTTCCACCAAATTCCCAGTGAGACTACTCAGTTATCGCCCTCTACTCCGACTATCCTGTCAACCCCTGTGATATCACAGGCAGGTCCAGCGGACCAGCAATTCATCATGGTCCCGAACCCGAACTAGAACTACGTGCCTCCTTCTTCTACGCTCCCCTATAGATCCAACGACAGATCCCGCGGTGGGTGATTCAACTAATGCGTCCCAGCAAGATGCCCCACGTCCACCTCCCATCATACGGATTCGGATTTAGCATGATGGCATTCAGGCGTGAGTTATTAAAATTTTGATGTCTTCTATACGGATAAGCGCTACAAGATTCCTACTTGTTTATGGAAAATCTTTTGTGGAAGTTTTAGAAAACCTCCATAACTTATTTTATTTATGGAAAAATATGAAACCTCCCATTAGTTAATGTTAGTTTAAATTTTTAAGCCCAATTGTCCAAACAAATAGTCAGTCCCTAACTTATTCTCATTAAGTCCAAACAAATTTAACTCCAAACAAAAACTTGCCCAAAAAAATTCGAAGAGGAAGAAGAGTGAGAATGAAACCCTAGATCTACTCGCCGCCACCATATTCATCTCTTCACTATTGTCACCATCAAACTCGCCGTAGCGTCTGAGATAAGAGGGAGAGTAACCAGCGACACCCGCGACGCCATCCTTGCCGACGTCCAGGAGCAGGTTTTCATCCTCAACTCCACTTTCTCATGGAAGGAGTCAGATCGAGCCACCACCAAGAGCGCCACTCACGCGCTCGCCGATCTTGCCAAAATAGTAAAAACACGTTCCCTTCCTCGATCTCCTAGTGTGTTGCTCCCTTCGTTTCGATTTTTGACAAATCCGGTCATGCATGTCTCTAGGTTTAAATCCTCCAGTGGTTGTGTCTTGTAGAGGAAGTGGTGAACATGATTGTCGAAGGGGAAGCTATTCTGGCTTTGGTTCAGCACCTCCAAGCTCCTCTCGTGACGGAAGAAGACTTCGTTTAGAAGCTGTTGCCATTTGAGCATGAGGTTGAAAAATGGAGTGCTTTTGCACTTGGACTCTTGCTGTCAAGGTAACTTCTACTCCCCCCCCCCCTAGTATTAATTATTGTTTAGGAATTATTACATTAGAACTCATTTGTGCCATGGATTTTGCACTATGAGGTGTATCTGATGTTTGATGTGATTTTGCAAAAGTGCAAATTAAGATTATGGTTATGCTTCGATAACTACCAATTACTAGATAATATATTCCTGCAATAAATTACCAGAAGCATTAGTTTATTTAAATTCTCTTACCTAGTGTTAATTTTAAAATGTTATATTTCTGTTTCTTGGGAATACTAGGAAAATAATAACCCAAATTATTTTATTTAACTTAATATTTAAACTCTTGCATATGTTTTATTTATAGTCGTTGTATTGAAAGGTTGAAAAAAAAGATTGATTTGGTTTATAGTAGAAGAAGATTAGGACTAATGACTTATATACTGTTATATACTGTTTTTATTGTAAATTTTTTCTAAACTTTCTTGAACTTCATTTGTTTATCTTTCATGGGTTAGAGTGATTCCTAAAGCTCTGTTGCATCATGAGGTACAATTCCATCTTTAGTTACTATATGATCATGTAAGTGAATCTTTTAATTCGGATTTTTACTTATAAAAAGCTTATGCTGATCAAATCCCTCGTTTAGATATGTAGAGAAACCTTTGGAGAAGTGAAAACAGTTGCAAACATGCATGAAAGGAAGTCAATAATGGCTAAACATGCTGATGCATTCATAGCTCTTCCTGGTACATTCTCAATGTCTTTGTGGATTCTATTTCATAGCATTTCTTTTGGATTTGGTTTTTGCATTTAAGCTTCACTTAGGTCTTGCTGGATTGTTCGTAGGTCTCTTGATTGGTATTATTCACTACTTTATTTTGTTATTAACATTCATTGCAAGAATAAATTGGATGGATAAAGCTGCCAAAGCTCAAACATTGATTTGTGCACAGGTGCAGGAGGTTCCAAGATATGATGTAAATCTTGTCCATGAAGAAGAACAAGTTTAGAAGCATGTTCTAACATCCTCTTCACCCCTTTAATGCATGTATATCTCCAAATATTTGGTGCGGGACTGAGAACAAATTTGAAACGTCTCAAACACCCACTACAAGATTCTTACTAATTGGCAGAGGTTTTATAATGGAAGTTTCTGAAAACCTCCCCAACATCATCTATTTATAACAGTTTACAAAACCCCCCTAAATAAAACTTGCACATCTTAAATATGAATATGAAGCTTGCATCTCTTGCCCTTCCAAAAAAAGATGATTATCTGTAGTTCTCTTTGAAATCTAAATTGCATGATGATAGTGTTCTCTCTTTATTTAGCTGATTTTTCAATTTTAGCTGCATGTTTACATGAGGCTAGTTTTATTGCAATTAATAATTTTATCTCAATTTTATGAATGGCACTTTGACGTAGGGCCATGGCAGCGATGGAGGTAATCATAGAGCAGTTAGGAAGGCTGATAAAGTATGTAATTATTGGGTGCAGGGAAGTTGTGGTTATGGTGAGAGGCGTAAGTTCATTCATTCTTGGAGTTGTGGGGATGGTTTAATTTCTCGTTGCTGACTTAGCTTGAAGGCCACACCAAGGTAAAAGTATAACAATCTTAGTAACATAATCATGATTGTTCTTGAAGTTGATGTGTTAGTTTTGTGTTGAACTGAACAGGTTGTGAGTGGAATAGCTCTGCCTTTTGGTTCCGATAAGCTTTATACTGCAAGTATTGATGAGACTCTCAGAGTTTGGGACTACCAGTTTGGACAGGTTATGTTCCCACTCTTTTCTTAATTTATTATTCTCCCATTTATGCATGTTTCAATGTTGAGCTTGGTTTTATGCACAAATTGCAGTGTACTGCTGAGATCAATGTTGGTGGCGAAGTAGGGTGCATGATCAATGAAGGACCTTGGATTTTTGTTGGTATACCCAATTGTACTATGGTGCAGGATCAGCCATGTACTTCGCATAGATGCCATAAACCAATGACAAAGAATCCAAAACCCAAGATTTCATATCCCTTCAACATAGTGCTATAATAATTGAAGAAAAATTAGTTAGTTATTGGATTGGATTAGATCAAAGCATATATAAATATGGCTTTATATTATTTGTTGTATGCTCTCAAAATTACTAATAACATAGGAACTTTTTAATTAAATTCTTTGCACTTAGCATAGACCTCATCTTGATGCTTAACTTTACCGAAATTACTAATAACATCTTATGTTTACATATAGGCTAATGATGTTAAAGCAAGCCTACTACTCCCTTTGATGCTAGGAGATTAGCTTGTCATAGCAACGACAAGGACAAATATTTGAGATTTTTATGTAATTAGATGATATTAAAATATAAAGTTGTTTTATTTTACTTTTTAAAGAAAAACAGTAATAGTTATATAGAACAATACCATATGCAATTATATTTGGAATTATTGACATTAAGAATTTTATATATAGAGAGTTATGTCTTATATTGAAGAATTGTATTATAAAAGATTTAGTTTTTAAATTTTGATAATAAAAAATAAATTTTTAATTTGAGAGTATGTAAATGAAATGACATTAATGGATGATTTGAAATTAAAAATTAATAAATAATTATACGATTTGTGGAAGTTTGAAAATCTCACAAAATAGTTAATTTTTATTAAATTAAAAAATCAATTTGTGGGGGACTTTAAACCGCCACAAAAATGATTTAAAACCGCCACAGAAGTCTAATATAAAACTCCCACTAAACATACATAAAAACCCCCCACTGAATAGATTGTGGAGGCTTTTAAAAACTCCCACAAAAGACCTTGTGGCACCTCAAATTTTGGGGGTTTTAGAAACTCCCACAAACTATTTGGTGGGGTTATAAACCTCCACAAATAAGAAAAAGACTGCCACAAATAAACAAAAATCTTGTAGGGAAGGTTTATGTGTTTTTATATATTTGTTAATCTTAAGTTTTTTCCTTGATAGGTTTGCACCGAAAAATGATGCATGTACACAGGAGATCTCTGAGGTGATTAAGTCCATTACGACTACCTGTGGCTGATCTACAGGAAGATCCGTACTGAGACTAGAGAGTGATAGTTTCAGAAGTGGACGGTAAGATCCCAATGTTGTTGAATTAAATGTATTCCAACTGTATTTTATTTCGACTAACTAATATTATTGAATCACTTTATGCAGTTGAAATTCATATGGGATATGGAACATAATCTCATGATCACAAAGATCTATGATCACCGGGTAGATAAACGACTTCAGCAAATGATAAGCGACATTCGTCAGGGGTGCAACACCTAATGACCTAGATCCGTCTATCTATTAATAAGGAACTGGAGGCCCATTTTAGAACTGACGAGGGGTTCAAGTATCGCCGTCTGACGAACGTCACTAATAGGACTTCGCTGAGGTCGTCGAAGTATACGGGTGGGTCGGCAACCTTCATGAAGACAAAGAGTAAGCTGGTAAGTAGTTCACTATGTTTGTTGATTATTACTTGAATTAGTTGTTTCTTGATTTATTTACTTGGTTAATTTCGATATGTGTAGTCTAAGTCATTGGATGGTGAGGCAAAACTGGTGGAGATCTTCAAGTATACCCATACTTTGAAGGTCAACAAGAAGAGATTTGCTGATGAGTGGTCTGCGAATCAATATGCGAGTTTCAAGGAATTCTAAGTTTGAAATTTATTCTGTTTAAAGTCAATTAACTATTATTCTAATTACAACGTGTGTTACACAGGAGGACTATACACAGAGATTGGAGGCCGCGACCCAGCAATCTCAGTCGCCTAGTGGGAACATCGACCCTGGCTCTGATATCTCAGTGGTAAATCCTGATAGGGTCTAGTGTGAGACCGTCTCTGAGCCCCACAAGAATTGCCACTTTGGGTTTGGGTCATTCTTCGTCAACGGCCTCCGCACCTCGACATTGGCGGCTTCATCTGCCTCTGCCACCAGCCTTGCCAATCCCAAGGAAGTTATCGACTTGAGGGAGGAGATGCAGAAGCTCACACAGGAGCCTCTGTGCCTAGAAGGGGGACACAAAAGCCATCAACTCGTAGATGATGAAGAAGCTAGAGCGGCTAGAGCATTTTTGAGAGCAGATGGAAGTGTACAATGAGCATATGCGAGCTAGAGGCTGCGGCGGCACTGCTGGGGCACCGACATCGGCACCTAATCTGTCGCCTCAGCAAAGGGAAGATGGAAACGATGACAATGATCACCGGGACTTGTTGGGTCTCGGGTTTTAATTTATTTTATGACTATTTCATTGCATTCTACTTCTATGACATTTTATTATATTCAGACAATTGATATTTAATAAAAATTATTAGTTGATTTCTCATAATTTGAAAATTATGCCCTAATTATGTTAACAAGAATTTTAACTTGACTATTAATTGTAGCTTAATTGTGAAAAAAAATCTACCGACAAAAATATCTGACAGTAATTGAGTGCCAAAACACATAATATTGCACCAAAGTTACCATTGAAATAATCCAATGGTAATCAGCAACTTAATCTCGACAAATTCATTAAAAATCCGATGAAAATCTGCCGGTAATTAGCCTCGGACAAAATAATCTGCCGGTGAATAATTTTCGGCGCCGTTTATACCATCAAATTCAATCTAACAGTAAATTATTCGACAGTACACAGTATTTTTCTTGTAGTGAAATCACTCAAACATGCACAAAATAGCATCAGAAGCACTACAACAATATTTTGTTGCCTAATTACAATAAAAAGAGGACAACAACACCAAGTGCATGCACCTCAGTTTAGACAAAATACACCGAAAGTTGTTACTGATTACAACACAGGAACTCAATTCAAAACATGCAAATACTCAAACATGCACAAAAACACATTCAAATCCCTCAAACATATGCAGATATAGGTTAAACTATACGAGAAACACTACGTAATATTTTTCCACCGATCTAATAATAATGTTATCACCAAATGAACAATTTAATGAGAACAGTAATATGTACTTTAACGCAAGAACACAAAATAAATCTATTAAATAAACAGAAATATTACTATCTAATGTTTTGCGATCGAAAATGCGAAAGAGAAATGTGAAAAAATTGAACGATTAGTTAACAGTACCTTCAATAATCTTTCATCTTCTATTTCTGTGTTTTTTTATGAAGATTTGGAACGTAACTTTGAGATTTCTTTGAGTTTTCGCGAAGATTTTGAGTTCAATCGTTTCAGTTTTGATCGAGGAAAAAGAAGTGTTTTTCATATTAACCTTCCTATTATTGAACAGTTGTGGGAGCGCATGTTTACACACTCTCTAATTTAAAGTTAATTTTTGTTGAATCTGGACTAACTTAGTTAGATTTAATTGGCAAAATAACTTATATATATAACATAACTAATGAATAAAATATTAAAACACTTCATTTATTAAGTAAACTCATAAATAAATTCTCATTTAATTCTTAAATAGTTATGGTATGGAATTTATTGACTATCTAACATTACTCATGTCTTGATAATATAATGAAAGCATGATAGTTATTAATAAGTTTGATTATTTCAAACATTATCACAAACAACTTGAAACTTCTAGCATTTGCTTGATCTAAATAACTTTTTAGACCAAACAATACGGTTAATTTAAGTACCAACATATCACATAGTAGATAAATTACACATATCAATATTATATAAATTAAACAAAGCAAACATGGCGAATGAAGGACATGAAATATAATAGAGTTGATGTATTATTGGTGTTCAGGCATATAAAACTCGGCGACGATATTCTCCCAAAGCCCATATGGGAAAGATGTTTCGATACGCTGCGTAGTTAAGGATTCCAGTCCTGAAAAATAGTCCTGTTTCCTCCTGTTTTTTTGTTTTATTTTTTTTCATCAAATAAAATACATCTAATGAGTCACGTCCAAGTGTTAACAAAATATATATTTAACAGAATTTCTTTTAGTATATACAGGATATCCAACGAATTGAACACCTCTTTTAATATATTTTTTCTCATCTTTTCTCTTACTTAAATTCAAGTTTAAAACCAATTTGATGGTGGATGATGAAAGTATATCTAAGAGAATTTAGGGATCAATCATACAGTCTATGGTTACAAACAAATTAGCTATTCTTATTGAGATACATATTGAAATACAAAATAATTATATTTTTTGGTGACTATACAAAATGATTATATATTTACATTTTAAGCATATTTAAAAAAAAAACTTTAGAAATAATATATATACGCAGATAATCAAACTTCATAAATAATATAATCAAGTCAAATTTATATTTATTATCAAGATACGAATAAGTATCATAATACAATAATAGATAGCCAATTTTTTGCATTCATAAAAAGCTTGAAATGCTATCGTAAAACAAAATTGATTATTCTACTGCAAAGAATTTGACTATTTTAATAGTTGACCATGTTAAAAAAGTATGTGAAATAATATGCATAAATTATACACAAAAAAATAGTGAATAATTTGGTTGTTGATTTATGCTATTCATGAAGTGTTTTTTTAATGTCAATAATATATCTGTTGAAATGACATAACGTGATAAATTTATTTTGATAACTCTAAAATGTTATTGATACATTTTTTTAATTGGTAATTGAATTTCGTATATTTTCACTCTCAAAAGGGTTTTGGACAACCCTAAACGTCAAATAGATTGCTTGTTAATTAACAATACAATATTAGGTTGGAATTGAAGGAATATTATTACCGGTTGTGGAAAGTCTCCATCTTCCATTTGCGAATTGATTATCAACTTTATTCCACGATGAATGGGTGTTGGATCTATCTCAGCCTTTTTTACAGAAAAAACATTATAATACTCAATAAACACACAAGACACAACACACATTATATATATAAAATTATAAATACACCCGTGCAAACCCACAGACTTTGCATCTATTAATAAACTTATTTCTACTATTTTCATATAAGTTAAGGCTTTTTTTTCTACTTAAGTGTTAGAGATGGTTAACTGCTCTTAGGTCCTGTTTGAGAAGATTCAGTAGTTACTTTTTTAAAATTAATTTCTGACATTTTAAAAAATTATTTGAAGTATTTATCAAAGAGTTAAAAAAATAATTTTTTTTATAATAAAAAGTTGTTTATCACTCCCCCTTTTAAAATAAGTATTTTTGTTATTTTTTATGAAATGATCTTGCCCTTAGTTATCAAAAATGTCCAATTCCATATACCCACCCCAATATTGTCAGACACGCCTTCTCAAAAATAAGATTCAGTTAGTCTTTCAATTTAACCCTCACTCATACCCATTAACCCACTTCTATCTAATTCTTTCTTTTCTCCAACAACCTATTCTTCTTCCTCTCTGTCGTGTCCTAACCAACTTGAATCCATAACCACCGAATCTATTTCAAGTCACACACCCTCCCTTCCTTCCGCAATAGACACTAGTCTACCATCAGCTCTTTATCTCATGTCACCTTCCTCATCACCTGAGCAACCTCGTCCTCGTCATTCCGAACGACCTCACTGACCTCCAGCATATCTCTCTGATTACTTGTGCAATTTCTCACTCACCTCCACAAATCTCTCTCCCATCAAAGTACTGGTATCCTCTATCTTCAGTTATGTATTTTTTTTCTCTTTCATCTTCTCATCATAAGTTTCTTTTATCTCTACATTCTGATGTTGAGCCAAAGTTTTTTAAAGATGTCAATCAACACTCTAATTGGGATAGTATTATGAAAGATGAGATAGAAACTCTTGAGTTGACAAAACTTGGTGTCTTGTTGATTGTCCTGCAGGTGTTAAGTCGGTTGGTTGTAAATGGGTCTATCACATCAAACGCAAGCCTGATGGTTCAGTTGATCGATATAAGGCACGCCTTGTGACTAAAGGATTCACCCAAACTTAAGGTGTTGATTTCTTTAAAACCTTCTCCCTTGTTGTCAAGCCTACCACCATCAAACTAGTTTTGGCATTGGCCTCTTGAAGAATTGGCCTATACATCAGTTGAATGTCAATAATGCTTTCTTACATGAAAATCTTTTTGAAGATGTTCATATGACTCTGCCACCCAAGTTTTACATCTCCTTGACCGAATCAACGTTGCAAGTTGCTGAAGTCATTGTATGGTTTACGACAATCTAGTCATATGTGGTACGACAAACTTTCTCATCTTTTACTATCTCATGGATACCAGCAGACCTTCTACTTATAGTCTATTTGTTAAATTCACTGACGCTCAAATTTCTATCCTTCTAGTCTATGTTGATGACATTATTCTCATTGGTAATTCTATTTCTGAACTTGCTGCCATTAAGTCTACTTGTACCAATACTTCTGAATTAAGGACTTGGGTCCATTAAAATATCTTTTGGGTATTGAGGTTGTTTAATCAGCGAAAAAAATTTGTTTATCTCAGAGAAAATACTGTCTTGATCTTTTAGAGGATTCTAGTTTAGTAAGTGCTAAACTTGTCTATGATTCAATGGACAGTGCTACAAGACTATATCAAGATAATAGTCCCCTGCTATCTGACCCTTTTGTTTATCGCTATTTAGTTGGCCATCTTATCTATCTCACCACTACCCGACTAGACATCATGTATAACACTCAACAATTAAGTCAATTTATGGCATCTCTCACTGACTCTCATCTTCAAACTGCCAAGCGTGTGTTACGATATTTGAAAACTAGTCCCGGTAAAGGGTGTTTTTTTCCAAGAGAATAAAAAATTCAGCTTCTTGGCTTTAGTGACTCTAATTGGGCCAGATGTTCTGACACTCGGCGATCTTTAACATGCTATTGTTTCTTTTTGGGCAACTTTTTAATCTCTTGGAAGACCAAAGAACAAACCGTTACCCGCTCATCCACTGAAGTAGAATATCGTGCACTGACCAATACAACTTGTGAACTTCAATGGATACTAAATGTGTTACAATTTTTACACATCTCTTCTATCCGCCCACCAGTTTTATATTGTGATAATTAGAGTGCACTTCATATTGTTGCTAATCCAATTTTTCATGAACTCACAAAACATTTAGAGGTTGATTGTCACTTGGTTTGACAAAAATCTCAAGTTGGAGTTATGAAACTTCTCCCCATTTTCTTGTCTGGGCAGCTAGCTGATATCTTCACCAAGCCTTTGTCTCCTCAGCCCTTCCATCTTAATCTTAATAAGCTCGGTGTTCTTGACATCTTTCATCCTCCAACTTGTGGGGGCGTATTAAACTACTCTTCCATCTTAGCCCATGACAACAACAAAGAAGTCTCACACCGTCCCATAAATTCAGCCTAATTAAATTAATTTGGTTACATTGCCAACTTATATATTTATCTTTACCTTTGTAAGTTTTACAATCAAGAAATACATAACACAACCTTCTTTATCTTTGCATACTCCTTGGGTACTCTTTAAGTTTTATTATTATGATGGTTCACAAGTTGTGTAAACCATCATTCTTTTTCTTTTAGAAACAAAATATGCTTATCTTTTTTTTAAGTTTATTATGCTTATCTTTCTCTAACAGAATCATCTAGAGATTTTGGTTATTTTAACTATTTTAAAATTTATAATCAGTTTAGTATAAATAGGTAGCATTGTTCTTTATATTAAATACAATAAAAGTTCTTCATCTTTTTTTTATTATTCTTTCATAGTTTTATTTTGGTATCAGAGTCTTGGTATCCTGTTTGAGGAGCATATATAAGCTATCATCTTTCCACTGAGAAATCACCATGCTTCTTTTTCATCCATGTTGTTTACCTTGTTCTTGTTATTGATTTGATACTTTCTCACTGCACCAAATAATCCATCCTTTTCGTCTTATCCTTCTGGGTCCAATAGACCTAAAATTATCACCGTTGGAGCTGCAACAAACCGCCACACGCCTCCTCCTTCCACCAGTTTCGTCTGCGCTTCATTTTTGCAGTTCCTTCTACACTTCCTTCCCGTAGTTCCGTGTTCTATCTACGCTTCCTTCCCAGAGATCCGTCTGCGCTTCCCTCCTGCAGTTTCATTTGCGCCTTCTTTCGTCAGTTTCGTCGATGGTTTTTTCTGGCAATTCCGTCTACGCTTTCTTCCGGCAGTTCCATCTGTATTTTTTCCGGCAATTTCATCTGCATTCTGTTTCAGCAGTACCGTCTGCACTCTTATCACGCTCTACGAACTTTCTGAAGATCACTTTTACCGTGCTCTACGCGCTCTCTAAAGATCGCTGCTTGCTCTCTCTCCCTTAAGCACAATATCTCCTTCTATGTTTCTGCCGCCGGAAGCCCTAGCTCCACTGCACACATCTCCCTCTGTGTCACCGCGCTGCACACATCTTCCTCAATCATTTCATCAGATCTTATCCAAACTGTGGATTATTGACATCTTCCATCCACTAGCTTGTGGGGCGTATTAAACCATCATCCTTTTTCTTCTAAAAACAAAATTTGTTATGCTTATCTTTTTCTAAATTTGTTATGTTTATCTTTCTCTAACAGAATCATCTAGAAAATTTGGTTGTTTTAACTATTTTAAAATTTGTAATCAATTTAGTATAAATAGATAGCATTGTACTCTATATCAAATACAATAAAAATTCTTCATCTTTTATTTTCTTATTCTTTCATAGTTTTATTACATATTCTCTATAAATTAGTAAAAAAATTTATTCTTTATCAAATTCTACTCTTTTATATATATATATATTATCTCTAATATTTGTCTTTTTTTTTTCAAAAATATTTATAACATCACTTTCATTCAATTTTGTCTCTAACAATTTAAATAGAATTAAGATTCAAGGATATATAATTTTGATATAAATTAAAATTTTTAGAGACAAAATCAAATAAAATTAAATGTTAAGAATAATTTTAAAAAAATTTGCAAATGTTAGAAACAAAAGAATACTTTATCGTGTGTATATATATTCGTTTTTTTTTTTTTTGTGAAAATATATATTCTTTTTAATGAGATGATAATTTTATGATGTTTGTTTGAGCTAAAATTACTGACCTGGCCTGCCCCAATAAGGGCCAATAAAGCCCATGAAGTTTGAACTAAATTTGAACGGTTGTCTGGTAAATTTGTATACACCTGTTTCACAATATCAAATTAATATTGTGGCCAACCAATTATTTTTGTATATAGTGTCTGTTAGATGTCAATAACTTATAAAAAAAATTATTCATTTTTTAGTATGATTAGAAAAAAACAAACTCTTAATAAAAGTAAAAATATTAAAAAAATAAAATTATTTATAAAAAAAAAAACAAGCTTTTCTTTAAGGTTTCAATTTTCATCTTTAAAGAAAGAATTTTAGAGTGTATTTAGTTTGTATTTTTATTTTTTATTTTAATTTTTAATATTTTCTATTTTTTAATTTTGTAAAGAAAAAAATAAAAATAGAAAATAAAATTTTATTGTTTTTACTTTTTTCTTTACAAAATTCAAAAAACCAAAAATACTAAAAATAAAAACAAAAAATAAAAACACAAATCAAATGTACTCTTAGCTTTTGCTATAAAAAAATGTTCTAATATAATATAATAGATAGACAAAAGGTATTTTGTTATTTGGTATTTAAACATAACAGATAGATAGATTAATAAATAAAATATTTTTAAATGAGACTTCTAAACGTTAAATTAACTTTACTTTTCAAAAGATTTATAAAAAATATTTTTTTAAAAGAAAAATGTTTTTTAAAAAACTCATCAAACAAGCCTTTTATAGGCAGAATGACATTATCTTCCTAGGTCTTATTTACATAACCCCTCTAATCATCATTTCGTTAAATTCATATTTTAATTTATTTCTTATTTATTAAAACATAAGTCTTTTAAAGTAACTTTAAGCATTCATTTTTGGGTCAAATATTTCAAAATGATACGTTTTAAAATATTCAAAGAAGTGGTTCTAGTTTTTAAAGTCATAAGAAAAAGTTGTTTTCGAATTAAAAAAACCTTTATTAAATTTTAGTGTGTTTGGAAGTTTCTTTAAAGTAAAAATAAAATCATTAGAAAAATATTTTTTTAAAAAAGTTAAACTTTTCATCTTTTTAAAAAGATAATTTTATTATAAAAAAAGATATTTAATATAATAAATAAAAAAATATTTTTATATTGATATACTAAAATATTGATAAAAATTTACTTTTATAAGATATCTGAATATCAAATTATTTTTATATTTTAAGAAAATTTTAAAAAAAAATCTAAAAATATTTAAAAAAAAAACTCAAACAAATAAAAAATAAGTTATCTGATTCATACTTAAATAATTTATGTGTGCTTTTAATTTTTACATATTACCAATAATTTACATTATCAACCAATTAAAAATTTAATATGTTGTTAAACAATCATAAATAACCATCCACTATATATTGCAATAAGCTCTTTATGTTCCGCTTTTCTAAAATTTATTATTTACTAAATATAACTTTAAAATACGAAAGTGGTAATATATAACATTTGAAAATCATCTTTTATTTCAAAACAAGAAAATTATAGTGAAGCGTTAATTTATCTTAAAGTATTAAATTAAATTATCAATTTTTAATTTAATGTAATTACAATAATAGTTATTCATTATTAAGTAGATATGATTACGAATATAAAGGGCGACACTTAAGAAATTTAAGATAAAAGCAATTATAGAAATATGACTTAAAATAATACTATATGATTAACAAAATTTATTATTTTTGTCAATACTTGTTTGACACTCTAAATCTTAAGTATAAAATAAATTTTTAATTCTAAACTCTCAATCTAAATATTATATAAATAAAATATTTATTAATATTGATAAAAAAAATTAGTCTGTTTGTAACATTTTTCAAAAAATTGTTTACATACGGTATTTAACTACCTATGATGCACTATTGAAAACAAAATAAATGTACCTTGTTTACGGATGACAAGTAACTTTCACCCCAGCCACCATTGGGAAGCTGCTTTGACAGCAAAAATTCACACGCTTTGCGCAATGCACGACAGTTTTGGTAGTTCTTTCCACAAGCCATCAGTCCCTCTGCACCCATCCATGCACCTATAGTATAACAAACCCCCCAACAACCGTACCTGTATAATTAAGGGGTTAGCATATAATAACCACATTTGGTTACATCTTGTTTTGTCCTTTATGCCCTTTGAGGAAATGACTTCTTTATTATGACTACCTTTAAGTTTATATATTACTAATTATGGATGATAGTACCCCATTTTATTTTATTTTTTTAAATTCTATGGATTCATAGATTCATAAATTAATGTATTTAGAATGGAAATTATTTATTTCAATTTCATAATAATATTTAGGGTAAAAAAAGTACTGTTATGTTATGATGCCTAATATTTAAAGTGAATTCTATTTAGTTTTTAACATTTTAATCGTTTTATTTTTATCTTAAAATATTTAAAGTGATATCAATATTATTTTACCGTCAAATTTTTTCGCTAATAGTTAACGAAATTGATGTACTACTATTAATAATATTTTTATTAAAGCTACATTTGCTCAATCCCTATTTTACCTTTATCCTCTTAACAAGTTTAAACCTTATTTTTTTATTTCTTTTTATGCTATTAATTTTTTAAAAGAAGTTTGAAGAAGAGGAAAAAAAGAGTAAGAGAATAAGATTTAGACTTATTAAAAAAATAAAAGTAAGAGAGAAAAATAAACAAATATAACTTTAATAAAAATATTATTAATATATAATACATCAATTTTATTAATTATTAATAAAAAAATTGATAATAAAATAATATTAATATTATTTTAAATATTTTAAAATAAAAATAAAATAATTAAAATATTAAAACTAAAATATATAATTATGTTAAATATTAAAGATCAAAACAGTATTTTATTCTAATATTTATCACTGTACAAAAATTTAGTTCAATATAACTATCTCTCTCACACTCCAATGTAATATTTGTTAAGTATTTTTCTATATATTTTTATACTTGAGACAATGTCTAACATAATTACAAATCATTATAATAAAAAGTAGAGACAATAACTTAATAGCAAAAAAGAGAAAGGATAAATACCAGGAGCCATCAGGATTTTGTACGCTTTCCATGTAACGGATTGCTTTGGAAATGGAACGATCAACTTCCCTTCTTCTGTGATTTGGATATAGCTTTCTAAATAGAGCTAAGGCCTGCATTCCTGATCCTGTGCACTCTACATACCTATTTATATATATTGGGGGTTTTGTGTTAAATACAAAAATATTGAGCGTTTTTTGGATTTTATCAGAATATGGGGTAAAGTAAAACTTGATTGAAATTTTTACTTTTCAAAAAATAAATTAAAAATAAAATTGTGAGTAATAATTTTTATTTTTTAAAAATTAACAAAATAAATTCATAAATAGTAATTTGTATGGTTTAAAAATTAAATATTAATTAAAAAGTGAAATCGTAAGTAACTATTTTTACTTTTGAAAATACAAAAATTACAAAAGTAAAATCGTTAGTAACAATTTTCGCAACGCACCATTATTTTTTTAAAAAAATATCATTTTACTGCTATAAAAAAATAATACTAAGTAGGTAGATTGATTATATTTAATTAAATGACATTATTTTTATGTGTCATAAATTATTATATGATCAAAAGTCAATTTTTATGTTTAAATTTTTGTTAATAATTTTTTTAGATATTTTTTAAAAAAAATTTTCATCCTAAACTAACATATATATATGAAATAATACTATATGAACAACATATTTAACAATTAAAACCTAAACTTAACATCAATAACCTCTTAATTTTTATGTTTTATTTTTCAATATTTTAAATTATAGTTGAGTATTAATTTTATCTGTGGATATTCAATTTGGTCCAACCTGTTTAGATAGGATCGACAACTTGACCCGCAGCGAATCAGTTTGAAAGCAGAGCAGGTTAAGTTATTGATAGGATCGGGTGCGAGTTTAAGTCTAACTCTATCCGATTTATTTGTACCCTAATATATTATAATATGTAGTTAAAATTTTATACATGTATAATAAAGTTGATGGAAATTGAATCCACATCTTTTCTATTTTATAATTTTATACATGTATAATTAAGTTGACCGATTAATAAATATTTATGTTATTTGTAATTTTATCATCAATTTCATTATGTTACTTTTAATTTTAACGTGGGCTTAATTTTATTTTCTATTTTATTTGTATTTTATAAAATATGAAATAATTAGATATTGTGTTTGATATAAAAAATGATTGTTACCGATAGGATTGAGTAGGATTCGGGTGAAAAATTTTAGGGTACAGGTACGATTAGTGTTTATACCCTGACCCAAGATACAAGCCAGGCCCAAAGAGCCGAAAGACCCAAATAAGAAGACGACCTGCCCGGAAACCCGACTTCCCTATAGAGGTCGGATTCGACGGATGATTTGTACTTATCCATGTAAGTAACTACTTCCTCAGATCTCTCACTTCTAGTAGAGAGATCTCAACAACCCTAAGATAAAGGGACAGTTATCCACCATCAGAAGTGGAACTACTTCAGTGGTGGTTATTGGCTCATCTCCTATAAATACCCTGACACACTCAGGTACATTTAAGTTCCAATACACTAAAATTTGCTAAGATCCTTGCTGACTTAAGAATCGGAGTATTTTGCAGGTACCACCCCCCTCCCCTCCTCCCCACAATCTTATCGCAAACAACTCAGACGACGGCCACAGGACGTGGGACAAGTTGGAACCCACTCCATTAAGGATTTGGGTCTCACTTACAAGCCCAAAGGCAACCCAGTTTCAAGTAACTCTTGGAATATTGGCACCGTTGCCGAGGATCTGAGATCTAACATTACATGGGGGACAATCAGTATGAAGACAAACGTATAGTGTCTGAATCAGATCAAGAATACCAGGACATGGTCAACAATGACCAAGCAATAGTAATACCTCCTCCAAGAATGGGGAAACCACATGATGAAGGCCCTTCCAGAGACCAACACCAATGGAGAATCCCGCCCGAGGTTCGTCTCCCTAAAGGGGAAGAACAACCTCATAGCGCTGACCTCATGGGATTGCTGCATGGGCATCATGGTTGACTCGAGTAGCTAGAGCAAGAATTAGAGCGATAGCGCGAAGCAGAGAGGAGCCTGAGGAAGGAGATCAAACGGCGAAGAGAGCTGGAGGAGAAGCTCTCAAAGCTAGAATCCAACCTTTGAAACAAGGATTCCCGCACAGCTCGGGAAGATACCCCATTGGGGGAGAAGATCCTTTCATTGAGGACATCATGCGAGCTAGAGTTCCTA
This sequence comes from Arachis ipaensis, assembly GCF_059453495.1. Taxonomy (NCBI): domain Eukaryota; kingdom Viridiplantae; phylum Streptophyta; class Magnoliopsida; order Fabales; family Fabaceae; genus Arachis; species Arachis ipaensis. The sequence continues at coordinate 83,974,023 of NC_142437.1, read as the reverse complement.
GAAACTTTAAAATCCCTGACATGAATCTATACGACGGGATAACCGACCCGAAGTATCACCTCAACAATTTTAAAAGTCAGATGTATTTGGCCGATGCCTCATATGCTACTCACTGTAAGGCCTTCCCGACAACCTTGATAATAGTGGCTATGAAGTGGTTTGATAGCCTGCCACCTAGGTCGGTTACCAGTTTCGATGACCTTACGCACATATTCGTTACACAATTTTTAATCCAGAAAGATAAAGTTAAGCATGCACCTAGCCTACTCGGAGTCAAATAGGAGGTCGGAGAACTCCTGAGAGACTACATGGAGAGATTCAACAAAGCATGCTTGAAAATTCAAGACCTGCCTATTGAGGCAGTACTAATGGGACTAGTCAATGGGCTCCGAAAAGGACCCTTCTCCCAATCTATATCAAAAAGACATCCGACTTTCCTAAACGTTGTATAAGAGCGAGCTGAAAAGTAAATCAATATGAAAGAAAATGCCAGGCTACCAGAGTCGAGTTGGCGACTTGGGCACCCTCACCAGCCAAAAAAAGAGATAGGGAGCCCAAGAAGAAAGAAGAAGTCAGATTTGAGAAACCCAGAAGGTACCACAATTATACTCCATTACAAGTTTCTCTCATGGATGTTTAGAGAAAAATTTATCACACTGAGAAGCTCCCTCCCCTGCGTCCAATTAAAAACTAAAAGGGCAAGTATTGTGAGTACCACAAGCTGTATGGTCACTCAACAAATGATTGTTATGACCTAAACTATGTGATAGAAAAACTGACTAGGGAAGGTCGGATGGATAAATATCTCAAGGAAAGGTCAGACAATCATGGAACAAGAAAAAGAGATGATGAATATGCCGGATGAAGAGGTCAACCCCACAGACTCCGAAACGAGATATCCACATGATAGTAAGAGGATTTGTCAAAGGAGGACTAACCAAGTCATCTCGGAAGAGGCATTTGAAGGAGGTATACCAAGTCGGGAAAGATAGCCCCAACCTCCTTATAATATCTTTCACAGAAGAAGACGCACAAGGAATTGTGCCCGGGCATGATGACCCAGTAGTCATCACCATGATACTAGCCAATGCCCACCTACATAGGACCTTGGTAGATCAGGCAAACTCAGTAGACATACTTTTCAAGCCGGCATTCGACAAGTTAGGGCTAGAGAAAAAAGAGCTAAATTCTACCCGGATACTCTTTTCGGGCTAGGAGATACTCCAATCAAACCCTTGGGGTTCATTTCCCTACATACCACCTTTAGAAAAGGGCTAAGATCAAGAACCCTAAGCATGGACTACATTATTGTGGATGTAGCTTCAGCCTACAATGCCCTAATCAATAGAACAATTCTAAATCGGTTGGGAGCCGTGGTCTCTACTCCTCACTTCTGTATGAAGTTTCCAACAGAGGACGGAATTACCACCATTAAGGGAGACCAAAAGCTGGCGAGGAAATGTTACAATGAAAGCTTGACTTTACGAGAAAAGGGCAAAGAAGTCAATACAAATGAACTTAGAGGAGTTCGAGTAAAGGAAGAACTACGGCCACAGCCTGAAGGAAGGACGGAGGTAGTCCAGATCGCAAAAGAGGTCGAAAAGGACACTAACATAGGAGCCAATATGAGAACGGAGTTAAAAAATGACCTCATAAAACTCCTTAACGAGAATTCCGATCTCTTTGCTTGGAAGGCTGCCGACATGCCCGGAATACACTCCGAACTCATGACACACAAGCTAGCAGTCTATCCCGGGTTCCGACCGGTCCAATAAAGAAGATGAAAGCTCAGACCAGAATGAGCTCAGGTGGTCGAAGAACAAGTATAAGCTTTGTTAGAGGCCGGATTCATCAGGAAAGTCAAATATCCGACATGACTATCGAACGTAGTGTTGGTAAAAAAGCAAAACAGGAAGTGAAGAATGTGTGTTGACTACACCGACCTCAACAAAGCATGTCCAAAGGACCCCTACCCACTTCCCAATATAGATGCTTTAGTGGATTCCAGCTCGGGATACTAGTACCTATCATCCATGGATTGCCTACTCGGGATACAATTAAATCCCGATGTATAAGTTGGATCAAGAAAAAACATCCTTCATCGCACCTAAAGCGAATTACTGTTACGTGGTTATGCCATTTGGATTAAAAAATGCAGGCGCCACATATCAAAGGCTGATGAACAAGATTTTTGCACCCCACCTTAGAATCCTAATGGAAGTGTAAGTGGACGACATGTTGGTAAAGACCAAGGAGGAGGCAAATCTCCTGACCGACCTCTCACAAGTCTTCAGTACTATAAAAAGGCATGGGATGAGACTAAATCTCGCAAAATGCACATTTGTAGTAGAGGCAAAAAAATTTTTGGGATTTATGCTCACACAGAGGGCAATTGAGGCTAACCTCGATAAGTGTAGAGCAATCCTAGAAATGAGGAGTCCGACCTACATAAAAGAAGTCCAACAGTTGAATGGCCGACTTGCAGCTTTGTCTAGATTTCTGGCAAGATCGGCCTTAAAATCCTTGCCACTTTTTTCTCTACAAAGAAAAGGGTACCAATTTGAATGGACCCCTGAATGTGAAGAAGCTTTTCAAGAATTCAAGAAGTTCTTGAGTCAGCCACCAGTCCTTACCCGGCCTAAAGGGTAAAGGACCTCATACTGTACCTAGCTGTTACTGAGAAAACAGTAGCGTCGGCACTAGTTCGAGAAGATGAGGTCGGATAGTATCCAGTTTATTTCACCAGCAAAGTCTTACAAGGACCCGAGTTGAGGTATCAAAAGATAGAAAAATTTGCATATGCTTTAATTCTGGCATCCAGGAGACTCTAACCTTATTTTCAGGCTCACATCATAAGAGTCCAAACGAACCAACCCATGAAGCAAATCCTCCAGAAAATAGACATTACAGGTTGAATGGTTCAATGGGCTATAGAATTATCCGAGTTCGACTTGAGATATGAAACTCAGACAGCAATTAAAGCCCAATGCCTTACCGACTTCCTGGCAGAATACACCGGCAACAAGAACGAAGCCTCTACGACCTGGAGCCTTTATGTAGACGGATCCTCTAATAAAGTCGGAAACGGCGCTGGCATCATCTTAGTGAGTGAAGAAGGGACTCAAATAGAAGTCTCCCTGAAATTTGAATTCCCTGCTTCCAACAACCAGGCCGAATATAAAGCCTTAATCACAGGCTTGAAACTCGCCAAAGAAGTCGGTGCGACCAAAGTAATAGTCTTCAGTGACTCCCAAATAGTAACTTATCAAATCAATAGAGTACCGGGCAAAGGATCCTAATATGAAAAGGTACTTGGAAAAAATACTTGAGCATCTTAGGCAATTTCTTGAAACCAAGGTCAGGCACATAACTCGGAAACTCAACAGCAGAACCGATGCCCTCTCTAAGTTAGCAAGTACCAAATAGAGCCGAAAGGCCCAAATAAGAAGACGACCTACTCGGAAACCCGACCTCCCTATAAAGGTCGGATTCGACAAATGATTTGTACTTATCCATGTAAGTAACTATTTCCCCGGATCTCTCACTTCTAGAAGAGAGATCTCAACAACCCTAACATAAAGGGACAGTTATCCAACATCAGAAGTGAAACTACTTCAGCGGTGGTTATTGGCTCATCTCCTATAGATACCCTGACACACTCAGGTACATTTAAGTTCCAATACACTAAAACCTGCTAAGACCCTTGTTGACTTAAGCATCGGAGTATTTTGCAGGTACAACCCCCCATCTTCACACAAACAACTTGGACAACGGCCACAGGACGTGGGACAAGTCGAAACCCGCTCTATTGAGGATTTGGACCTCACTTACAAGCCCAAGGGTAACCCAGTTTCAGGTATTTTTAACCCACAAATAAGGTAGATTAAGGTTGAACATTTTTAACTTGCAGGTAGAATAAGGTTGAGTTTTAGAGAGATTTAAACCTACATATAGGATTATGGTAAAGTCTAAACCCTACTATATCCTATCTATTACTAGTCTTATGTGTCAATGTCATCAGTTGATCATATTATGTCAAGAAATCATTGTTTCACTGCTTATCTTTCTAATCTATATTTTCATTTCTCTTCTTTCAAATATTTATTAAATATAATTTAGAGAGAATATTAATGTTATGATTAAAAGTTAAAATCAATATTCAATTGTTAAGAAAAATTAATTTTGAGTTAATTTTATAACTATCAATATATTTTTTTTATGGTAATATCTAATTATATTTTTTATACATAGAGAAAAAAATATTATTTTTAAATAGCAAGTTTAAAAATTAATTATTTCTATTTGTGCAGCAGACTTAACACCTAATCAAAGTATAGAAGTTAAATCGTTTCAAATTTTAGATAACGAATATTAGAATTAATTATTAGTAATAAATCAAACTCTTTCACAAGAAAATAATAACTAAAAATCTTATTATTTAATTTTTTATCTACGGATATCCTGGTTTTCTTAGCCAACGAAGACTTTTATCTTCTATGATCCTTTTGTAAAAATAGTTTAATTCTATAATTTTTTTGTGTCATAATCTATAATGTCAGAACAAAACCGACATAATTTTAAAAGATTTATATTTCCGTAATATAATTACGGATATATATATATATATATATATATATATATATATATATATATATATATATATATATATATGAAGAAAAAATATATAAATAATCATACTCTGACTCAATGAGACATTTTTCGAAGATTTCAGTTGGATTGAATTTCTGCAATAAAAATGTGAGTTTCTCAATTAGGAATAATTTAGGAAAATATCCTTAGTTAATTAATTGATCATGTAGTCGAATGCATCCTAGTTTTGTTTACCTCTACCCAATGATATGTTCTTCGAGGCTCCCAAACACAAAAACCACCATTCTTGCTCTGTAGTTGAAATTAACAGATATATCAAAATTGCATCTAATAATTACGAGTCTAACTATTAAATAGGTTTTTCTGTAACCTGAACCAATAACAAAACCCTTTAACAAGTTTAAGTATTAGCAAAACTTATACAATAATGGTCAAATCAAATTATATCAAGATTAAGAACAAAAAATAATTTAATTTAGAATCTAAACATGAAACATGAAACATGAAACATGAAACATGGAATAGAAAAAAAACATACTTGCAGGGAAAGAAGAATATTCACAGCATCGTAGAATCTTCTTGAGTCCATCTTTTCTCCAACTAGATTACTTGGCATCATCGACAACAGAAGTGCAGCCTGTTTAATTTTAGTAGCAACCAAATATCAAAGTTGGATAGCAAAAAGTAAAAAGGAGCCACATACATGTGTCATGTGTGAGTGTGACATATATATATACTGCAACAAAAATTATTTTTAATGATAAATTTTGTGGCAATAACAAAATGATTTTTATATGGAGAATTCTATATGACTATACGGTGATTATATAAATATTATTAAAATTATAGTTACTTTTTTTATTTTAATAATATTTTTTGAAAAATAAATGTTTAATAACAATAAAAAAATTATTTTAATTTTAGTAATTATTTTTTAAAATATTATAGTCACCATAACATAATTATTTTAGAATAATTCTCTTTATATATCTTATTTAATTTATTTATTTTTGCAACAATTCTACTAAAAAGGTTTTTATCAATTATTGTTAATTGTCGCTAAAATTTTTAATGACAAAATATAAAACTGCTTATGTCTAATTGTTAATAAATATATTAATCGTTATTTTTATTGTTGCTAAAACCAAAATAAATAACCACTAAAATTAATTTTTTCTAATACTAATATATATACATGAAAATAACAAAAAGTGACATAATAAAAAGTGGGAACCTCATTGCCATATATATATATATATATATATGAATTGGAAATAGTTAATCAACTAATATATATGTTGATTAACTATCCTTAAGTTTATCTTCGCATATATTTAAGATCTATTTGATAAACAAAATAGTAAAAGAATTTTTTTTAAATAAACAAAAATGAATAAAAAATAGAAGGGTAGAGAACTATTGAATCACTTAAAAAAAATTAAGCAATTTTGACGGCCACTGAAAATAATTATTTTGACAAAATGTTTTACTGTTAGAAAATGATTTAAGAATATTTACTACTATTAAAAGAAAAATATTTACACTATTAGAAAAAAATATTTACTACTGTTAAAAAATGATTTAAGAATATTTTGACAGACACTTAACTTTAAATAAATTCTTTACACCATTAAAAAAAGAAATCGTTTTTAGTGTTTATTCATTTTGTTTTTGTTAGTATTAAAAAGAGTGCTAATATATATTTATCGGCAATTAGATATTAATTTTTTTATACTTTGTCACTAAAAATTTTAGTAATAATTAATAATTGTCGATAAAATTCTTTTTAATAGCCGCAAAAAATATATAATTACTATCATAACATATAATAATAATAAAAAATATATAATTACCCAAAAAAATAAATAAGATATATAATAATTATTATATTATTGATAATAAAAATTTGTTATTAAAAAAATGTATACTAATAACTAAGCCGTCAACCATGCTAAGTTTTGTTGAGTTTAAATATAGTGTATTAATTTGTTAACTAATTTATACTTTTATTAATTAATTTTTTTACAATATCTTCTAATTTGATTGGCTAAAGACTAATAAATCGTGAATCGAAACTTCATTTAAAAATTGCTACTCGTTCAATCCAAGTTGAACCACCAAGTTGGTTTAACGAACTTATACTTGATGTGAAGAAAAATTATTACTTCGATATATACTTTATCACACCGCATTTTCTCTCTTTTAAATTTTACTTCATTAATAATAACTTAACACCATAAGCAATTATCTACCCATTTGTTTAAACAAATAAAAACTAAATTATTTTAACTTCTATTTTTTTTTCAAAGTGCAAATAAACACAAAATATAGTGCCCTAATCGAAGTACATATATAGATTTTTCTAAAGCAAGCACTTTTTCTCCTCCTATATAATCGCATCCAAAATGTGCCCATAGTTTATATCTCTCCGATCCTTCATTTATTAATTTGGGTAAAATATATTTTGCGTTTAAGATTCTTGAAAAATTTTAAAATTATTTTTAATGTTTATTTTATTTTAATATTATTCTTAATATTTTTTATAAATTTTAATTTTATTTTTATCATTAATTTTTTGAAAAATATGTGTATAGTAAAATTGAAAAGAAAAATATTGATCATATATTAATTATCAAAAAATTAACCGTACAGATAGATTGAAACTTATAAAAAATATTAAGAACAATATTAAAATAAATTAAATGTTAGATATATTTTTAAAATTTTTTGAAAATATTAAAAAAATATTTTACCCTATTAATTTAAATTGATCTCATGAAATTGAAATTGGCTTTCCAAAATGCTATCTAATTGGTCCTTCAGTTCATCACCAACACCAAAAGATCAAGTTGATGTTCTTTATGAACAATGAGATATTAACAACGTGTGGTTTTAATTACAAGTTTTCAGATTTACTATATCTACGTTAAAGACTAACATATAGTAGTGTTGGCTCAAACGTCACACATGCGCGTACACATACAAATTTTAATATCAATGAATAATAATGTAATCCAAAATATATTAAGTAGATAATTATTTATATAAAAAATAAAGATTTAATTATTTTGTTAGTTCCTATAATTTTATTAAATTTGTAATTAAATTTTTATATTATTTTTAATTAAATTTTTATATTATTTTTAATTTTATAATTAAGTCATTTCAAGTATAAAAAATATTAGAATTAATTGAATATATATTTTTTTTTACAAATTAAAAATATCTACAATTAAAAACTTAATTACATCTTTGACTACATGCTTTTTTAAAAAAAATATTCGATTAATTTTAATATTTTTGACATAAAAAAATCTAATTATAAAACTAAAAGCAGTATAAGAACTTAATTGAAAAGAAAAAAATATAGAAACTTAATTATAAATTTAATAAAACTATAAAGATCTGTATATAAAATAATTAAATTAAAAATAAAATACGAGAATTATTATATTAATCATGTTAGAGATACACAAATTAAAAAATCAACTAATTATATAAAATATATATTAAAATAATAAATATATATTAAAAATATATTAATAACTATATTTTTATGCATATAATATTTCCATTGTATGTTGATCATCAATAAGACACACCTAATTATTTGTCGGTGTTATGGTATATTCCGGTGAACTAACCTTTAGCCCTTCGGCGGTGCAATCGGAGACTTGCAAACCATGATCCAGCATAGAGAATGGCCACGCCCCTTTTGAAATATGCCTATGCATTGCGCTGAAGTCACCAGGGGGATCTTCACAAATCTATTAAGATAGTTTATTTATTTATACTCCTGTTAATTAATAATTATAGTACATTTAACCAAGTTAAAACTCTAAACATATTAGAATCATTTTAGTATAATTTTGTTATAGCAGTGATTATGATAATTATAATGCTTTAAAAAGTATTGTTAAAAATTAATAAAGTGATATTTTTTATTTTAAAAAATAAAAATGTTATTAAAATATAAAAAATATCATTTTAATTTTAATAATATGTATATAATTACTATAACCACCAAAGCATCTTCAATTCATATTAGAGTAAAGTATCGTTTTTGTCCCCAACGTTTGGGGTAAGTCTCAAAGTTGTCCCTAACGTTTCAATCGTTCTAAGTCCCTAACGTTTTAAAACTGACTCAATGTTATCCTGCCGTTAGGAATCCGTTAACAGAATTGACAGCGGGACAAAATTGAGACGATTTTGAAACGTTAGGGACTTAAATAGGACGAAAACGCTAGGGATAAAAATGATACATAGAAATAAATTTTAATTTTATCCTTCAATAATATCAATTTTTTACTATACATAGTATTCAATTATTTTTTTAATCACATCTAAGTAAATTACACTTAATCATATTACTTTCATTTTAAATAAATTAATTTTTTTTATAATTTTACTCTTAAAAATTTTTAATTATCATAAAATGTTTGTAGAATGACTAGTATATAAACTTGTAGAAAAGAAAAAAATAATATATACAAGAAAATATAAATTAAATCTTTTGTCTCTAATGTATCAAAGTTCTTTAAAATTATAAAAAAATAAATTTATTTAAAATGAAAGTAATGTGATTAAGTGTAATTTATTTAGATGTAATTAAAAAATAATTGAATACTATGTACAGTAAAAAATTAATATTATTAAAAGATAAAATTAAATTAAAATTTATTTTTATGTATTGTTTTTGTCCCTAACGTTTTCGTCCTATTTAAGTCCCAAACGTTTCAAAATCGTCTCAATTTTGTCCTACCGTCAATTCTGTTAACGGATCCCTAACAGCAGGACAACATTGAGTCAATTTTAAAACGTTAAGGACTTAAATAGGACGATTGAAACGTTAGGAACAACTTTGGGACTTACCCCAAACGTTGGGGACAAAAACGATACTTTACACTTCATATTATTACAGTTATATATACATATAGAGAGAGAAAAAATAAATTTTTTATATAAAAATATGAGAATATAATTATTATTATTATTATTATTATTATTATTATTATTATTATTATTATATTGAATTTAATAGTCAAAATTAAATCTGATTTAAAACAAAGAAATTACAATTAGAGATTTAATTTTTGATATCTAAAACGAAAAGAGTATAATAGAGAGAAAAAATAATGTAAAAAGATAATCACGCTTTTGTTAAGAGAAAATAATAATTTTAATTTTTTATTTCATGTATTCTAATTTTTAAATGAGATTTAATTTTGGCTGAAATTCATTCTAACGGTAATATATATATATATATATAATGCGTTGTGTGCGCGCGTGACAGGCACGCCGGCGAAAAGAGAGGAAGACAGAGAGAAGAAGAAGAGAGGGAATTGGGAGGGTGGGGGTTTGTTGTTTACGAAAGCCAAAGAATGTATGGGTTACCTGTGAAGCCTTCAAGAACTGGTGTGCCTTCTTAAGCATAGGTCCATACTCTGCACTTAGATCACAAGCAAGTATTGCTTGTATAGAAAAAGCTACATCCCACGTTTGACTACCGAGAGCCTGCATTAGTTAAACGACCCCATTTTTAGTTATCCAAAATTAAAAGAGATTATTTTATCATGAGAAAAAAGGAATTTTTTTTATTTTAGTAAATAAAATAAATGTAATAATTATTAAAATAAATAATTAAAAAATATTTATCGATTTAAATTTTTCAGTCTTATTTCGTTTACAAGACTGAAAAATTTAAATCTGACCGAAAAATTTAAATCAGTAAATATTTTTTAAATTAATTATTTTGGTAATTATTATATTTATTTTATTTATTAAAATAAAAAATTTAAAAAAAAGCTATGTATATTAAAATTAGAGGGGTGATTGGAGACAGTAAATTTTGTGATTTGTAGTCATTAAATAGTTATTATTATTGATGTTTTTAATGGTGTGTGATTGAGTAAATTTTGTAATTTTTTTTATGTTTGGAGTTAGTAGTGTAGACACTCTAAAATCTAGATTTAGGAGAAGGATATCTCGAGAAAAACTTGATGTTCATAGAAAATTTTACAAATTTAAAAAGAGATAAGATTTATTCAGAGAAAAAGAAAAAATAACCCATTGTGTTGCATGCAACACATATGTGTCATTTTAAATATAGAAGGGACTCAAATTTTTTGTTGTTTTTACTTTTTAAAATTCTTTGTAATGAAATATTGCTCTTTTTCTCAGTTAATAGTTTAATTTAGGGTTAAGTTCGATTTTGGTCTCCAATGTAGAGGTCGAAAATCGGAATTGCCCCCAATTTTTTTGCTACGAAATGGTTCCCAAAGTTTCAGTTTGTTTTAAAATCGTCCCTCGAACGAAAATACTCTTCTCCCTTCACCCTAAAATCAACCACCACCACCACTACCAAAACAGAAACCTACGCCCAACTAGAACCACCACCACCACTATCAGTATCATCATGGTCATCATCATCTTCATCAGAACTTTCTCCAAAATCAACAAAAATCAACCAGAAATCCAAGCTGAACAAGAACCTACCACCACCACCACCATTATCATCATGGCCTCATCATCATCATCATCAGAAAATTCAAGCAACATGCACAGATTTCAAATTCAATTAACAAATTCAGCAACAACAATATTCTAAATTCAAATTTCAGCAACAACAATATTCCACAACAAATTTCACAAAAAAATCCAAAAATTCACATAAAAACCAAGAAGAAGAAGCTGGTCATGCGGTGGTGCGGTGCGACAGGGCGGCAAGGCGGCGAAGAAGAAGAAGCTGGTGGTAGTGCTGTGCAATGCGGCAGGCGGCAGGGCAACAGCGCGGCAGGGCGGCGGTCCCCCTTCTCTCCCCCCTCCTCCCCCTCCTCCCCCCCCTTTTTCTCACGCCTCCCTTCTCTCTCTCCTCACCCCCCGCTTTTGTTATCCCTTTCTTTCTTTCTTTTTTTATTTATTTTATATTTATTTTATTTTATAATTTTTTTATTGAGGGGTAATTTAGTAATAAAAAAATAAAATTGGTAAAAATGACAATTTTAAAATAAACTGAAACTTTGGGACCATTTTGTAGCAAAAAAAAGTTGGAGACGATTTTGATTTTCGACCTCTTCGTTGGGGACCAAAATCGAACTTAACCCTTTAATTTATAAGATATTTATCTGCCTTTACATATGTAAATTTATTTTTTGGAGTAGAGTAATGTTTTTGTCTTTAACATTTGTGGTAAGTTCTAAAGTTATCTCTAACGTTTAAATCATCCTATTTAAGTCCCTAATGTTTTGAAATTGGCTCAATAAGGACAACATTGAGCCAATTTCAAAACGTTAGAGACTTAAATAGGACAAAAAAATTGGAGACAAAAATAATATATAAAAATAAATTTTAATTTTATCCTTCAATAATATCAATTATTTTTTAATTACATCTAAGTAATTACACTTAATCATATTAGTTTCATTTTAAATATATTTATTTTTTTATAATTATATTTTTAAAGATTTTTACTCATCATGAAATGTTTGTAGAATGATTAGTACATAAATTTGCAGAAAAAGAAAAAATAATATATATATATATATATATATATATATATATATATATTTTGTTTATAATGTATCAAAATTCTTTAATGTTTAATTTAGTTCAACTTTATTTTTAATTTAATTTTTTAATAATATCGAATTTTTACGGTAAATAATTATTCAATAACTTTTTAAATTTTATTCTTAATTATATTTTTTTGTAAGTGAATTTATTTTTTATTAAGAACAAAATTAAAAAATAAATTAAATGATTATTTGTCGTTAAAAAATTAAAATTATTGAAAAAAAGATTAAAATTATTAAAAATAAAGTTGAACTAAATTAAACATTAAAGAATTTCGATATATTAGAAACAAAATGTACGATTTATATTTATATTTATATATATATATATATATATATTATTTTTTTTTCGAAATTTTATGTATTAGTCATTTTATAAATATTTTATTATGTATAAATATTTTTAAAAGTAAAATTATAAAAAAATAAATTTGTTTAGAATAAAAATAATGTGATTAAGTATAATTTACTTAGATGTGATTAAAAAATAATTGAATAACTATGTACTGTAAAAAATTGATATTATTAAAGGATAAAATTAAAATTTATTTTTATGTATCGTTTTTGTCTTCAACATTTTCGTCCTATTTAAGTTCTTAACATTTGAAAATTGTCTCAATTTTGTCTCGCTATCAATTCTGTTCACATATTTCTAATGGTAAGACAATATTGAGTCAATTTTTAAATATTAGAGATTTAAATAGGATGATTTAAATATTAGAGACAACTTTAAAATTTATTCCAAATGTTAGGAACAAAAATATTTACTTTTTTCTTAACGATATGTAAATGTCATTTGACGATTTTTACGAATAAAAATTTGTTTTTACGTACAAAAAAAAAAAAAAAATACATCTGGCATAAAATGTTACACCGTTATTTTATACTTTATAGGGTGCTATTAACCGTGATATTAAAGCATTCAAATTCTAAGCGTGACATTATTGAATAAATAAAACCAAGAAACAATAACGACTGCTGAATATAAACCAATAACTCAAGCTTTCTGTATCTATTTAAAAGGGGGCGTGTTGCACCATATTATTATTATTATTATTATTATTATTATTATTATTATTATTTGTCTCTTTATGATAAATATTTTTATTGTTAAATAAGAATATGATAATATTATACTTTAACAATCAATATGTGCGTTAATTTGATGATTTGATGTGTTTTCATAAAAACTTAGAGATAAAGGCGTTTAAAACATCTTTTTTTTAAGATGTTTTTTATTAATTAAAATTTAATATATATAATTGATTAAGTCGTGTTATTTTTGTCAAAATTATGTTAGACAAATTAATTTAACCAAAAAAATAGTAAATTAAATTTTGAACCGATCTAAATTAATATTATTTTTATAAAAAATGATTACAGTACCCTTATTATAGAAAATGACTAAAATATTCCTATTATATATATATATATATGTATATGTATGTATATATATATATATATAGGGGTAATTTATATAAATAAATTGTTTGCCGCTCAAATTTACGCAATTGTATTGTTTCAAATATGAAGACGCAAATACATTGTTTTATATATCTATAGAAACCACTACTGTCACAGTAGCGGTTTATCAAAACACGTAATCCGCTATAACCAGCAGCGGATTACATGCGAATGGGAGAACACAGAAACCGCTAGAGGCTGTCGCGGTTTCTGTTTGTTGATACTTGGCCATAAACCGTTACTGGCAGTAGCGGTTTATGTGTATTCGGACATGTACGTAAACCGCTAGAGGCAGCAGCGGTTTACGTTGATTAGAAAAAATGTTTGTTTATGCTAAATTAAGTTACACAAAGATTGAGAGAAAGAAAACGGAATATATATTTTTTGCAATCATATGATTTATATGGATAAAAAATGAAGTAATTTTAAAGAAAAAGTGTATGCTTTATTGAATTTTTTACTAAAAATAAATTATTTTATCATTCATGAGTTTTAGAAGGGATGAAGATAAAAAAAAATTAGTCTTAGTTTATATATTTTAGTACTCTGTGAGTACTCATTCTTTGATTGGCTATTTAATCTCATTTTAATAATAAATATAAATAAAAAATTATTACATGCATATTTATATTTTAAATTTTATTCATCAAAATTATGATGCTATCACTATTATTTATCCAATTAATCAACTGTAAAATACAAATAATTTTTATTTTTTGGTATAAGATAACAAAGTTGCACAAATAAAAAAAATCATTTAGCTAGAACCTCAAATGCAAATCAGCAGTAAAGAACACAACCCATTTTTCAAACTCTCCAATCTCCTTTGTATGGTTGATATAAATAAAAAAGAATGAACTGATTTTTAAAGAGAAAAATATATGATTTAGTAAACTTTTGGCTAAAAATAAATTATTTTATTATTTATAAATTTTAAAAGAGATGAGAATAAAAAAAATTAGTCTTGGTTTATATAATTCAATACTTTTTGAAGATTATATTTTTTTATTTGTAATTTGGTCTCACTTCTAATAATAAATACAAATAAAAAATTTATTACATGCATATTTATATTTTTTAAATTATATTGTGAAATGATAAATTAAATTTTTTATTTATAATATTATTTAAATAGTATATATCATTAGTTATTTGTTTTGCAATTATTTTTTAGATAAAGATTAGTTTTACTATTTGTTTTCATGCTCAACGTAAATGGCTGCTGCCTCTAGCGGTTTACGCACATGTCCCAATACACATAAACCGCTACTGCCAGTAGCGATTTATGACCAAGCATCAACAAACAGAAATCGCGACAGCCTCTAGCGGTTTCTGTGTTCCCCCATTCGCATGTAAACCGCTGCTGGTTATAGCTGATTACGTGTTTCGATAAACCGCTACTGGCAGTAGCAGTTTCTATAGATATATGAAACAATTTATTTGCGTCTTCATATTTGAAACAATGCAATTGCGTAAATTTAAGGGGCAAACAATTTATTTATGTAAATTGTCCTATATATATATATATATTGAAAATTCTAAATCTTAACTCTATAATGACAAAGAAATAAAGGACTAGAATTTAAGATTCTCAAAATTAATATATATATATATATATATATATATATATATATATATATATATATATATATAAAATAAGAGTATTTTAGTCATTTTTTATAATAAGGGTATTATAGTCATTTTCTATAAAAAATAATATTAATTTAGACTAATTCAAGATTTGGTTTACTATTTTTTTGATCAAATTAATTTGTCTGGCCTAATTTTAACAAAAATAACATGATTTAATTGATTATATATATTAAATTTTAATTACTAAAAAATATTTTTAAAAAAAGACGTTTTAGACATCTTTATCTAAACGGTCCTAAACTTAAAATATTGATGCAATGTTATGCATGTATTTAAAGAAATATCTAGAGACGCTGAAAAAAAAAGTTAAGAGTGACTAACTCACCACAATTTTTAAGCCGTCTTCTGCAACCCAAAAATAATCAGGAATTCGAGCTAAATGAAGTTTGTATGCCTCCGAATTAGGGTCTTCATGCCAATGCACAAGTAAAGATAGTACCTTCGATGCATTTTCACCAAATAATGACTAATTGTTCTTATGAATCAAACTATTATTAATAAATAAAACCTAGTGGTTATAATTAGGTATATTTTAATATATCTATCTTACAATAGTGATGTAAATATTATTAAAATTAAATTTTATCTTTTCTTTTGTATCTTGGTAATAATTTTTTAGTAATATTTTTTAAAAAATATTATTAAATAATAAAAAAACATTATTTTTATTTTAATAATTTTTTTAAAGCATCATAACTATTTTAACTATCTAAAATTTGTTCTATAATTAATATTATTTGTTATATTTAAAAATAATATTTATATACTAAAATTAAATATCAAAATCAACCATTATATAATTTATTTCGAATATATATTTTATATTTTAATATATATTTTATATTAATATCTAATTTTAATAACTAATTTTAATACATACTTACAATTTGTTGTTATATACCTTTTCTACTGCTCCAAAGCAAAGGTAATGAGTAATCTCATCGTCATATTGAATATGACTAAACGTTATTTCTAATGCCTTCTTTCTAAGCATGGAAAAGGGCCAATACTTTAGCAGAGGCTCTCCCACGTGATGAAGAAAACCCCATAATATATCTTGCATAAGAGGATGCGGATAGTAGAGATCCTCCTGAAAATTGCATGGAGTTAGGATGTGCTTGGAATGGGATTTTTTATATTGTCATTACACATCTAAAATACATAGAATAAAAAGTAAATAAACATAAAAATTGAATACTGTACATCCCAGATATGTAACGTTTAAAAAAATATATATTTTCGATGTACCCAAAATATGTTATATTTACATAGATATACATATTTAAAATATTGTACACTTTGGATAAAACCAAAAAAAAAAAAAATGAGTCGAATGTACTTGAAATATATTACTATCTGATTTGATTTAAGATAAAGAAATAAAACTTTTAAATATGACATAACAAAAAAGAAAAGAATAAACTCAGAATGAGTATTTTTTATATAAAAAAAATTGATTATGTTGTTATAAATAAGTTTGGTTCATTAACTATGACATGATTAATTATTCTACTATAATAAATTTGATTATTTTAATAATTAATTAGTTTACTAAAAAATATAATATATATATATATATATAATACATGGTAATTAATCTTCAATTTTTTATTTAAATAAAAAAATTATTTTCTAATTTAAATCATTTAACAAAAATATATTTTTCTGTATTTTCTATGAAATTATAAGATAATACACAAAAACATAGTTCTTTTTATAATGATTTAAAATCATAAGAAATTTTTCGCTTAAATAAAAAGCCTGATTATTTTCTGTGTTTACCAAATATTTTTAAAATTTATAAGCATTAAATAAATATTTTAAAAATATTATATATATATATATATATATATATATATATATATATATTAAAATTAATTATTAAATTAACTATTATATATTTATGTTTATATATATATATATTATTTTTAATATATATTTTATATAGATAATAAATTTTATAGGTAATTTTTAGCTAATATGATCGAAAATATTTAGGATTCCATAAAATGATGGGAAGGATTATGCTCTTACCTTAGCAATTGTATTTCGAGCTTTATTCCAGTTGATCTGATCATAAGGTTCATTGTACAGTTCTTTTCTTAAGGATTTGATTAATTCAGTGATAGGGCCCACAAACTTCTTTCCAAATATATATGACATAGGCATGTAAATCAAGCGAGTGTAGCACATGATGGATTCTAGCATATTGTTTGGAAAACAACTTAATTATACAGAACACACCTAGGGATTGGTTGAGGAAAGAAAATAAATGAAATAATGCAATATTTTTCTTGATTTTGCTGATTATGCCTAATTTAATTTCAAAATTTTAAATGGTATAATTCAACTTAAATTTATCAAATTGTCCAGAAAAATTAACCATTTTATTAAATTCTTTTCTTAAATTTTTATTTCTATTAAAGAATATTTATATATCAACAAAAAATGATCATATAAAGATAATTTTAGAAGAAAATGAGTTGAAATTCAAATATACATAACCAAAATTCAAATAATAATTCGCATTGATGCATGGAATCCAAAGTTTAAAGTATATGAGTACTTTTGAGACAAACCTGGTTGAATAGGACTGAAGTTAGGTAAAAGCCATAATTCTGGTGGAAGTGGATTGCAGCCTGACCACTCATATACTCCAAATACCTTTAAAAAGGTCAAGTCATGATTATCTATCAAAAATTCAAAAACAAATTTTTTTGCACTAAAATTATTTTAAATTATAAACTATACTTAAGGGCATATTTATCTATCTGCAAAATGATGTAGTCATTTTTCTTAGACATTATATCATATAAATTCTCTTTGATAGTAATGCCAAAAAAAAAAAATTAGTTTTCATATGATGTTTTGTTTGAATCTTTTCGTTTGAATTGAGTGTGTAGTAACTAATATCTGATCGGAAAAAATCATATAAACTAAATAACTAATGATTCTTCTTGTATTAAGCACTTCAACGCATCATTTGTATTTTTTTATTACTTTGCTATTCTGCATCATGTAATTGAATAGTTGACATGTTATTAGAATTCAAGGTTTTATCCTAATGTGGTTAGCCTATTGATGCATGTTATTTAATACAGAAACTTGGTATACTTATGTGTGTTATGGCTTGTATTTATTGTACAGCATGTAGTACTGTTAATATTAATATATACATGCATATAAAGTTGTTCAATTCATTTAAAGACATAAAAAACATGTATTTGAAATATCAGTAATGTGATCATTCTTGTCGTTCAATGTCAGAGAGTACATACACATACATAGGGGGTCCTTAATTAGAGGTAGAAGGAGCCGGACTACTCCATCAGAATTCGTGGTTGTTCGATTTATTTTACCTTTAGCTTCGATTCAACTCATCTTGTTTTATTAAATAAGTTAGGTTTAGATTTTTTTAAAAGTCTATTAGTTTAAAGACTAGGTCATAGAATCTATAAAAAGTCTATAAAATTTATTGGGCTCACTTATCAAAATATTTTTTTTTATTTAAATTTTTAACTATTTACTTATAAAGACTAGATAAAATTGTAAATTTTTTGTTAAAAGAAAAAGGTTATGAATTATAAATATAATTATAATACATGACTTATTAATCGGGACAAAAATCGAACAATAATAAATCAGTCAAAAATAAAAAAAAAAAGTCAAAATCGATTAATTTATTAGACCAAATTAATTTTTTGATGATTAACTGTTTATAATAATAAAACATAAAAAATTTATTTCTTTCTAACAAAAATTATATATTTTATTATATTCGGTTAAACTTTGACGATTAAACTTTTAAATCTTTTTAACATTTAGTTCAATTAATTCAATTATCAGTTTGGTTTTTAAAACCTTGAATATAACAACAACGAAGTCTTATTCCACTAGGTAGGGTCGACTACATGGATTAAACGACGTCATTGATCTGTATCATGTCTACAGAAAGACCGTTTACATGTAGATCTCGTTTGACTACCTCATGGATGATTTTTCTAGGTCGTCCTCTGTCTTTCACCTCTTTTCCATCTTCCATTTCATCCACCCTCCTGATTGGGTGTTCTGTCGGTCTTTTTTTCACATGTCCAAATCACTGGAGACGTGATTTTACCACCTTTTTCACAATTGGTGCTACTCCAATAATTCTCTCTTATATCTTCGTTTCTTATTCTATTCAATCACGTATGACCATTCATTCATTTCAACATCTTCATCTCTATCACACTTAACTTATGTTTATGCTCCTCTTTGGCCGTCCAATACTTTGTATAATAAAACATAGCCGGTCTGATAGCAGTGCGATAAAATTTACCTCTATGTTTTAAATGCACTTTTTTTGTCACATATAAAACCAGACGCACTCTGCCATTTTAACCAACCTGCTTGGATCCTATGATTTACATCTTATTCAATCTCTCCATTATCCTATATTATACACCCAAGATACTTAAAACTTTTAACTTTTTCGTAGAATATTTTCTCCAATCTTTACCTCTGTGTTTTTAAATTTTTCTTTTGACAACCGAACTTGCACTCTATATATTTTGTCTTGCTACAATTTATACATAAACCATACACTTTTAGAACTTCTCTGCATAAATCCAATTTCTAAAAAGTTTTACATTGGACTTATAGTTTTTGTAGGGCCTATATATAAAAGAAAGTTTATAAAAATGATAATGGGTCAAGTCTAAAATTCTCTTTTCCTTTGTTTTTCCACTATAGCATCAGCAAGACATACACATATTGTTGTAAATCACTCATCTTCCTCAATGTCTCAGTCACTTCTCCTCTTCCTCATATCCTCCCTTTTGAATAATAAATTCCAGCCTACTTCTGTTTTACTTAACTCAATACTCTTTTTCTACCCAATCATATTCATGATCTATCAGTCATATTCTCTCTTGTTGGCTCTTTTTTTTAAACCCTAATGAAGTAACCTAAACTTAACAAAGAAAAAAAATATCTTTAATTCAAATCTTAATAATTAATAAGACATTAAAAAAATTCTTTAGCTTAATAATTACTTATATTATCATCAATTTTTGTCATGTTTGTAATTATAAGTATTAATAAATTCAAAACTTTAGAATTAGGATAAGATAGAATTTAAAAATTTTTATGCAATTAGATTCTATTATATTAATTAATGTCAAGATTAACTTATTAATGATATTATTGTTATATGTTTGTTATATTAGATCCTTAAGGGAACCATTTTCAATTCTTTGCCTATTAGACACATGAAGTAGTGGAAATTTCTCTTAGATTTTAGTCTATAAATAAATTTTATATCTATAGTTAGATTTTATTATTGTATTATTTTTTCCGTTATAAAAAAAATTAGAAATAAAATAATTATTTGGTTATTTATTCACTTATTTATTAGCATGATATTTATGTTAGCTATTTTATAAAAGAAATTTCAAATATGACATAATGCTTTGCATTGAGATTATTAATTGACTTTGATGTATGAGAGACTTAATTATGAAGATTTTATAATTATTTTTATATAAAGATATTTTTTTATTGATAAATTATAAGGTTTGATTTTGATATATTATAAAAGTGTTTTTTTTAAACGTGACTAAACAAACAAAATGCATTTTTTATACAAAAATTTTCATAAGAAGATATTTTTAGTATCTTCATTTGAGTAGATGCCATTACAATTAAATATCTTCTTTGCAATTTTCACTTTCTATGTGAATTTAGTATTGAATTTGGACAAGATTAGTTATTATATTAGTAAATATTTGATTGATGAAATATATATTGATTTGTTTAACAACCATTAGTTTGTTGTATAATGTATTTAATATATATGTATAAAACTATTTAGAAGGCTTTATGAAAGAAATTGCAGCTAATGATAGTAGACGTTAGAATTGAAGCATCTTGACTATATATAATTCTATTTTCACGACCATATAAAATGAAAAACTATAACTATTTATTTCATGTTTGCAAAATTAGCAGAACACGTTTATTTTAGATTCACACAAAAGATAATCACCTAAATATAATTTTTGTCTGTTGTTCTAACCTTTATAAATTAGATAACCTTCTACTTCGATTTTTTTTTAATAAAAAACTAAAGTTTGAACATTTGATATCTATGATTCATTATCAATGTATTTAAATATATTTTTTTATCATCATTATTATTATTATAGCAGATTTATTTTGCCAAGTATTTAATATTTATACAATTGTTTTTTTGTGGGTTATGCATGGATATTTTATTTACTACTAATAAATTGTAAGACTCATTTTGTTATTTTTTTTTTTCAGAGACAGGTCTTCATCTTAATTAAGTCTTAACTTCTCTTTATTAGTTCTACTCTAGTTTTGTTTAAGTTAGTGAGTATTTTATTGTTTAAGTGCAAGATGTTTTGTGTACATACTTTGAGAAGTCTTTAAGTATCTTAAAGTGTTTCATATGCCACACGCAAAATCCAACCTTAGTGATTTGAAATAATTTGTTTTGTATATTTTATAATATATGAAATTATTAGACTAGCCGTAAATACTAAACTAGAATTTTATGTAAATATGTTGAATGTTTAAAATATGATATCTAAACATGTGTTCCCTGTTAGTATTATTAGAAATTTTTTTCTATAAAATCTATTTGTAAAACTTTTTTAGAATGATTTTTTTTAAATGCCAATCATGGCTGGACCAGATTGTGACAATTTTTTCCTTTTTAAAAAGTACACGAAATTAAGTTAACATTATTTAACATAAAAAAGTAAAATTTAAAATAATTTTAATTTAAAGTAATAAATAAATAAATAATCCAATATAAATATTAAAACTAAATATGTCTCAAGTATATAAATTAAGATATAAATTTTTTAGGTTTGAATTTGATTGGTTTATTTAATTTGTTTTTGAGTTTTTAGACTTAAATGATGGTTTATTAAAATTGGAGTTTTCGTTAGTTATTTGTTTTATCAAGTTTAATTACTTTTAATTTTAATACTCATAATTTTTTAAATCTTTTGTTAGAAAACCATATATGTTGAATCAATTACAATCAAACACTTTAAATTTTAATTGATATTTCAATCTTATATTTATTTTTAATATTTATACTGACGGTAGTATTTTATGTTTTAAATTAAATTGTGTTTAACTCTAAAATATACTTTTGTAGATCTTAAATAATTAATGTTAAGTAATTAGGTATTGAGAAACTAGCTGCTTTTATTAAAAGATCTACTAATCTTAAAAATTTGTCACTAAAATCTAATATAAATGAATAATAGAAAACATAAATTTTCTTTTTTTTTTTTAAATCAAAATTGAGTAAATTCCCGCACATTGTATCGTACACCATAAAATAAAAATAATTGGAAAAATGCTAGATAAGCAAATTATTTTTGTAATTAATTCCAACCAAATTTTTTTTCTCCTTCTTATTTATGTGTCTCCTTTTTTTTTCAATTGATTTTAATTTAATTGTGTCAATAAATTATTGGAACAACTGTTTTAGAAAATAATGGTTTTTTTTTGTAATTTTTATTTATTTATTTATGACATATTTCCATACTTAGCCCTAGCAAAAGATAAAATAAAATAAAATAAAATAAAAAAGATGTTGTGCTTACTGAGGCCCAAAACTTTCCCCAAGATGGAATAGCAACTAAACCACCATGATCAAGGATCCATTTTCTGGCTGTGGCCAATACCATGTCTTCAGGATCTTCTCCGAGTACTCTCAATGCGATATAGCTCAATGCTGTTGCAAACATTCCACTCTCACTTAGTAGATGCTGTCCCCATCCACCGTCTTCATTCTGTTTATATATTTCAAGATCAAATGCAACAATTCATTAGCCCTAAGTTTATTATCATTTAGTAGCTAGTTTATATATTGATGATTACCCATAACAATTAATTAGTTAAATTACCTGATGATTATACAAATACCGAATAATTTCCTTCTTATGTTCTGCTCCTAAAACAACGTTAAGAGTTCCTGTAATATATAGAATCATTACCTGTGAAATAAGTAAGGTTATACAGTTAGTATATGCTGTTATACATGTTCACGGAAGAGAATAATTATTATTAATTTTAACTAAAATCTACAATGTATATTTGAGATATATGATAAGATTATCAAATAAAAAGTTGTTACGAAAAATATACAGAATTTAAAATTTTAATATATTTATTATTGTTTATTAAGATAAAAAATTAAAAATTTATATTAATAGTAACTTTAGGTTTGGATTGATAAAATTATTTTTACTTTTCACAAGTATCTATGCATTTATCGAAATTGAGTTTATCGAAATTGAGTTTTGAAAGAAAAATTTCCAACAGTAGTAGCAATTTTGTTTGATAAATTAAACTAAAAATAATTGTCAAGCAACACTAATTATATTTAGTAAAATAATTTTAAAATTTAAAATTATCAAAATAGACCTAATTAAGGTGAAAAATTTGACATGAATAATTAATTAAACAAATCTAAATATTTACTAATATATTAGTTATATTAGACTTTTGTAATTTTTGATAAACATAATTAACTTAAAAAAAATACCTTTTCAATAACTTTCAAAAGTATATATTTCTAAATTTTCAAAACTACATACAAACACATGATCTTCTTCATTTATATAAAATGAAGTGTCTGTACTTTTAAAAAGCAGAGTATATATTCATTTTGGTCCTAAAAAAATTTCAAATAAAATATTTTAGTCCCTAACTAAAATTAATTACTAAATTGATTCTTAATAATTAATTTCGTCAGTCACTTAGGTTCTTGCCTCCGTCAACTCTAACGGAAGATAAAATGGTCCCTGAAAACTCTAACATGGGACAAAATAATCACTGACAACTCTAACAAGGGACAAAATGATCCCTGACCCCTCTATTCGAAAACGACACTATTCTTCCCCAATTTTTATCATATCTCGCATAACCCTAACATTCATACTCTCCTTCTTCACCTTCACATTCTTCTTTTCCATCTTTCCTTTCCTCCTCTTTAGCTCCAAGATTAAGCCATGGTGTAATTGTCACACGTGTGGCACCTACCTCAACATGTCATGAACCACACACTTCTTAAATCTTTGTGACTGGTACATCTACCTCCTCTGCACTTCACCCACCAAAAGCATCCACTTTCATGTCTTTGATAACATCACCTCCAACCCCGACAATGTCCACAACATCCTCAAGACCAAGTTTCACAACTACTCTAAAGGCACGCCTTTCACCACTCTCTGGCAAGCAATATAGATTGTTGGACATTAGAACATCATGAGAAGATTCTCCTTCGACATCATATGCAAATTCTCATTTGAAATAGACACCGAGTGCTTCATTCCTTCTTTCCCAAAGTCCAAGTTGGCAGACAGTTTCGACCTCGCATCCAAGCTATTACAACGAGCAATGTCGCCGTTGCCGCTCATATGAAAACTAAAGCGATTACTGAACATTGGTTCGGAGAAGAAGTTGAAGAAAGTGATGGGAGTGGTGGACAATGTGGTCATGGAGATGTTAGGGCAGAGGAGGAGGGAGATGGCAACGATGACGACGAGTTTTAATAAATCAGACTTGCTGTCTAGATTCATGGGATTCATCGAAGACGACAACTAGTTGAAAGACATAAGCATTAGTTTTCTGAATATAAATTGATTGAGAATAAGTTGAGGATTTTTTTTCTTGTGGACATTAAATTTATAAAGTCTGCATTGTGTAGTTTGAAGTTACAGTGTTAAACTGTTAGTGTTATGCGAGATATGATGAAAATTGGGAGAGAATAGTATCGTTTCCGAAATAGTGCTGTAATTGAAAAATAATTAATATTATGTTAATTTGCTATGTGAAAAATTATAAAATCTATGTGATACATAGATATCAAATAGCAAGGCTGCTGAAATTAAAATAAATCTTACCAATGGTTGCACCAAGAACAAAGGACCACCAAAATCTCCAGCCCAGTGGCCATCATGTGCTTGAATAGAGGAATAGAAAGTGAGAGCCCTTCTCATTGTTGTAATCATTACTCCTGCAATTAGAATAGTTAATTAAAATCTAAATCCATCTAAATAAAAATGTTTACCTAATTTAATTCAAATTAAAAACGAATTAAAATTATATTAATATTTGATTGGGTTTTATTTTTAATAAATTAAATAGATTAGATCAAATTCTAGATATATTTTTTTAAAATTGATTCAATTTAATTTAAACGGTATAATATGATATATTATTATTATTATTATTATTATTATTATTATTATTATTAAATTTAAGATTTTGTTTATAATATATTTAATTTGTTGCATATTTTTATCATTTTTATGTATTATTATTATTTACTGAGCTTTTGAGAATGTCAAATTTATTTATTTATTTGATCAAGTTAAATTTATTTTATTTTTTAATAAATAAATGTAAAATTATATTTTTCGAAGAAAGAATAAATTGATTCAATCAAAACTACAAAGTCTAATTGAATTGGATTTGTCAAATCGATCTAATTCAAATTACAACAAATTATATACTTTAAATTAGATTGATTTTTTCTTTAAAACCAACTTAAATTGCACCTAGGAGTTTTCATGGGCCGGAATAATTTGGATTTATGAAACTACGAAAGAATAAAAATCAAACCAATTAAATTTTAATTAGTTTAGGTTAGTCTAGAATTTAAATTTAAGAGTTTTTTGTGAATAGATCCAACCAATTTGAATTGAATAGACTAAAATTAAATCGGTTAAGATCAATCAGATATCCGATTGAAAATAAAATTAAAAAGGTTGAAAATAATAAAATAAAATAAAAAATATATTTCTATAAATAATATGTAGTAAAATATTAAAAACAATACTTCATCAAATTTATATTTAAATAAACATCATAATTTGGCCCACTAATATATTTAAAGTTTAACAAACAAGACAAGATCACAAAGTAATTCACGTAATAAGCAATTACATAAGTCATCAAATTATATATATTTTATTAAGTATAACTATTATTATATTTTTAGATTGGTAATCATTATTAGGGTTAGGGATATAATTATGTATATATATTATTATGGGAAGTTTTTTTGGTGACTTTAGTTTTGGTGATTAAGATTGATATGAATTTGATTTACAAGTCACTATAATATTTTGGGTCTATGGCCACGATTTTTTTGGTCACGGTAAAAAACTGTGACTATAGACCCTCTATGGTCACGGTTTTTTTGGAAATGATGACCATAGAGTACCTATGGTCATGGTTTTTTAAAAAATGGTGGCCTAAAAGGGTCTATGGTTACGGTTTTGAGGGGTGGCCTAAAGGGGTCTATGGTCACGGTTTTTTACAGTGACCAAAAAGGGTCTATGGTCACGGTTTTTCAAAAAAAGGTGACCTAAAAGGGTCTATGGTCACGATTTTGGGGGAGGCCTAAAGGGGTTTATGGTCACAATTTTGGGAGGTGGCCTAAAAGGGTCTATGGTCACGGTTTTGGGGGTGACCTAAAGGGGTCTATGGTAACAGTTTTTTGCAGTGACAAAAAAGGGGCTATGGTCATGGTTTTTCAAAAAAGGGTGACCTAAAAGGATCTATGGTCACGGTTTTGGGGGGTGACCTAAAAGGGGTCTGGTCACGGTTTTAGGAGGTGGCCTAAATAAAGGGTTTATGGTCACAGTTTTAGGGGGTGGCCTAAAAGGGTCTATGGTCACGGTTTTAGGGGTGACCTAAAGGGGTCAATTGTCATAGTTTTTTACAGTGACCAAAAAGAGACTATGGTCACGGTTTTTCAAAAAAAGGTGACTTAAAAGGGTTTATGGTCACAGTTTTGGGGGGTGACCTAAAGGGGGTCTATGGTCACGGTTTTGGGGGTGATCTAAAAGGGTCTATGGTCACAGTTTTGGGAGGTGGCCTAAAGGGGTCTATAGTCACGGTTTTAGGACTGGCCTAAATTAAAAGGGTCTATAGTCACGGGTTTAGGGGTGACCTAGAGGGGTCTATGGTCACGGTTTTTTACAGTGACCAAAAAAGAGTTATGGTCACGGTTTTTCAAAAAAGGGTAACCTAAAAGGGCCTATAATTTTAAATATTTTATCTTTTAAAAATTTTAATAATTAAAAACTGATAATAATTTTATATGATTTATTTTAAATATTAAAATTTTAAATTTAATTTTATAAATAAAAAATTAAGTTGAACACTGTTAATTTTAAATTAAAAAAATATTTAAAACTTAATAACATAAAAAATAATTTAATAACTTAATAATGGAAGTGTTATATAATTAAATTTAAATTGAAATTAAAGTTATGATGGAAAAATAATGAAAGGTCATATCATTTAATTTAGGTATTTGATATTTTGAATTTAACTGTATTTTATAAAATGTAATTAGTATGTTTACTTTATAATTTAAATTAGAAATAATTATTTGAACTCAATGATATCTTCTATCTTGATAAATAAAATTTTATCTGTTCTAAAAATAATCCTTACAATATTATATTTAAATTCTAAATTGTTATTCTATAGTCACGGTTTTGTGGGGTGACCATAGATAAGCTATGGTCACGGTGAAAAACCGTGACCATAGATAAGCCTATGGTCACGGTTTTAAGGTGGGGTGACCATAGAGTCTATGGTCACGGTGAGGGTTATGGTCACGATTTTAAGGAGGGGTGACCATAAAGGCTATAGTCACGGTTTTAAGTGGGGTGACCATAGAGGCTATGGTCACGGTTTTAAGGTGGGGTAACCATAGAGCTATGGTCACGGCAAAAACCGTGACCATAGATAAGGCTATGGTCACGGTTTTGAGGAGGGGTGACCATAGAAGCTATGGTCACGGTTTTAAGGAATGATGACCATAGATATGGCTATGGTCACGGTTTTTATGCGTGACCATAGATTGCCCTATGGTCACGGTTAAAAACCGTGGCCTAAAGTGTCAGAATTTGAAAATTGTAACCATGACTATAGAAACCGTGCCATAGGTAAAAAAACCATGACCATAGACCTATGACAACGGCGGAATAGGCCACAGTAAAAAACCGTGACCATAAGTCCAAAACCGTGACCATAGATTTATGATCACTCTTTTTCACTAGCTATGGTCACAGTTTTTTACCGTGATCATAGACCTTTTTTCTTGTAGTGTAGTAAAATATTGAAATATGATAAGAAAATCAAATCCAACACAAAAAAGATTTTCTTTTTTTCTTATAATTTTTTATAATTATTTTTGCCAAAATTATTTCAAAAAAATAATACCAAAATATTTTTTTAATTATATTTATAATTATTATTATTTTTATTTTTAAGAAAATTATTATAATTATTTTTATGATTATTTTTATTAAAATGATTTTTTATAATTATTTTTATTTTTTAATTATTTCTAAAATTTTTAAGAAAATTATTATAATTATTTTTATGATTATTTTTATTAAAATAATTTTTTATAATTATTTTTATTTTTTAATTATTTCTAAAAATAAAATCAAAATTATTTTTTAATTATTTTTATTTTAAAAAAAATATTTTTTATTATTGTTTTTACCAAAATAATTTTTTTATAATTATTTTTTTGCAATTTCAAAAAACTAACGCCAAAATGATTCTCTCTCTTATAATTTTTTATAATTATTTTTATCAAAATAATTTTTTATAATTATTTTTATAAAATAATTTCAAAAAACAAACACCAAAACAATTTTCTCTTTGTCTTATAATTTTTTATAATTATTTTTATCAAAATAATTTCTCATGCTTCCCACTTGTTCAATCTTGACAAAAGTTGTGATTTCACAAATTTGTCTAAATATTTCCAATCTTATATTCAAAATAATAAATCATGGAGATAAATTTGTGAAATCACAATGGTCAAGATTGGACAAGTGAGAAGCATGAAAAATTATTTTGGTAAAAATAATTATAAAAAATTATATGAGAGAGAATCATTTTGGTGTTAATTTTTTGAAATTATTTTATAAAAATAAGTATAAAAAATTATTTTGATAAAAATATTCATAAGAAATTATAAGAGAGAGAAAATATCATTTTGGTGTTAGTTTCTCAAAATTACCAAAAAAAAATTATTTTGATAAAAATAATTATAAAAATTATTTTAAAAAATAATTAAAAAATAATTTTGATTTTATTTTTAGAAATTATTAAAATAATAATAATAAAAAATAATTATAAAAAATTATTTTAATAAAATAATCATAAAAATAATTATAAAAATTATTTTTAAAAATAAAAATAATAATAAAATAATAATTATTAATATAATTAAAAAAATTATTTTAAAATTATTTTGATAAAAATAATTATAAAAAATTATAAGAGAAAAGAGAATTATTTTAATATTAGATTTAATTTCTTACTATGTATTAATATTTTACTTATAAATTAAATTTATGTCACTTTTAGTCACTAAAATTAGAGTTACTAAATAACTCTCTATAATATATTTTAAATTAATATAATCTAATCCGTAAATAGAGTTAATTTGGACTCTATGATCCTAAACCAATATCCAAATTAATTGAGGTTAAGTTTAATGGGATCTGACTTGAATCCTTGTCAAATGTAGAATTAATATAATCGGATCGGATCTGATCCATTTTTATCGATACCCGTGAATATATACCTCTGCACCGCAAACACTACTATACCTGCTGTTACGTCCTCTTCATCTCCGACTTCCACCTTCGCCAGAATCGTTTGAAAATTGTTTTCTTTTTTTAACTGCGAGTTAATAATCTATCAGTACACTATTTGGTAATAACTAATAAGACATGCTAAAATATCGTTAATATTGTAGGAAACAGGTAAGCAACATAAGCGAAAAACAAGAAAACCAATTAATCATGAATCTATATAAGATTTTTGTCTATTTTGTGAAATAAAAAGAACGAACTTAAAACTATTGAATATATGTTTGCTAAAAAGTTGTTGGCTTAATCACGTCAATTCATAGCAATAAATACAAAAATATTATCTAATTAACTATTAAAATTAATTATTTGTATAAAATATATATTAAAATATAAAATATATATTAAAAATAATTAAATAATATATATATTTATATATAAAAAAATATTAAAAAATTATTAAAATTTATTATTTTTAACTATTAAATAGTTATTAATATTTAAAAATATAAGATAAATTATGTTATTAAATTATTAAACTAAAAAATTAAATTAATAAATAAAAATAATAACTTTAATATTTAAAAATATAAGATAAATTATATTATTAAATTATTAAATTAAAAAATTGAATTAATAAATAAAAATAATAACAAAAAATAATAAATTTTTATGACTTTGTAACATTTTTCTTTATATAAAATTACATAACGGACTAATTTTTATGTATACTTGGTCTGGTTGTAATAAATTAAAGGGGAGTGCTAGGAGAATAATGAAAATTTTGAACAACATGAACAACCATTAATCAAATGAAAATATACTATATCTTAATTTAATGCTACTAATTAAATTTACTCTTTTAACCCTATTAATTCACATTGATTACACATTGTTCAAAAATCTTGTTGATTACCTATATTTTTTCTAAATTAAATAATGTAATGAAACTATATATATATATATATATATATATATATATATATATATATATATATATATATATATTAAAAACGTAACATTTGAATTGATAACAAATATTATACTCATACCTGCATTCTCATTAAGAGATCAGAGCTCTGTCTGATGAAAAATCTGTTTTTTGTGAACTGTTGGCGGAGCCTTTCAACCTCAGCACGTTCTTGAGGTGTTCCAGCATTTGGATCAAACTCCCAGTGTTGTCTTCCAATGAAGTTGTTCTCTGAAACCAAATTCTCTCCTCCTTCTGCTATCTTCAACTTCCACATCTTATCTTAACTGTCACTAAAATCACGTGCGTGCCTTCGTTCTCTCCTTCAATTCCTCCTAACTACTGCGTTCACAATTCACACAGTACACATTCATATATATTACATTATGTAAATTGTAATTCGTAATAAAATAATAAAATATATATTAAAGCAAGTTAATTAGTTAGTTAACGCTGACTGAAATATGAGAGTATGATTAAAGTAATGTGTTCGAGACACTGTATGTGGTGAAAAGATCCAGAAACTTTTGAAAAAGAATTGAAAGAGCCTCAAGACTCAAGACTGAAGAGATAGACTCAAGTAGAAAGGGACAAGCGTTACCACACTTGCGTACCTGGAATAGAATGATATAAAACCAGACCGTGAAGGGATATATATATATATATATTAAATCCGTACATCTTACATTTTAATTTCACATGATAAATTAAAAATAATATTTTATAATTATAAATTTTATAATTTTAGTATAATACTGTCATCGTTGTTATATAATAAGTGTATTGAATACAGTTGTTTTATATTTATTCGAAATAAAATACAAATAGAACTGTACTATAAAAAAATCGTTGAGTATCATTGAATTTTTTATCGAAAGAACGAACAAAATTCGTCGGTAAAAATTAAGTTACCATCGAAAGAAATCAGATAATATAAACCTTGCTAGTAAATATTTACCGTTAGAATTTTTTAGTCTGACGGTAATCATCGTTGGATTTTGCGATGGATTACCTGCTCGAAATACTATTTTGTTACCGGTAAATTTTTTCAACAATAATTTTGGCAGTACAATATGTTGTTTCCTACATTATTACCATCGGATTATTCACTCGGTAAATCTGACGGTAATGTTAATTTTTTTAAAAAAAATTTGTGAAATAAATGGTAAATTTTAATTTTTTATTTAAATTTATTTTTCACACAATTTACTACTAGAAAACTAGTTATTACAGACGGATATTTCTGACGGATTTTATCCCATGGAAATACAGACAAAATTTCAGAGGGATTTTTTTGTCGGAAAACAAAAAAAATAAATTAGCATAAATTACAGACGGAAAAGAGAATCCGTCGATAATTCCGTCGGAAAAATTAATTTTTTTTTCGTGAAAAATGATTACAGATGGAAAATCCGTCTATAATTTAAAATTTTCCGTCTGAAGATTTTAACTTTGACCTAATCTATCCCCTCTCTCCCGAAATCCATTCACAAATAAACACAGCTGCCAACTCCTACCTACCTTTAGGTGCTTCTTCCTCTCTCCGTCGTACAGTTGCTTCTTCTCTCCGTTGCACGAGCTGCTTCTGCCGCTGCCGGTTCCGCCGCCAATGGCATCGCACGATCTCTCTCTGTCATCCCTTGCGTCACACGAGCTCTCTCCGCCGCCGCTCTCATCGCATCTGCTCCCTCTGGCGCCTCTTCCATCTAATCTCAACAACTCGCTCTCTCGGTTCTTCTCGTAATCATCTCGAATTTCAGGTATATATATCCTGATTTTGTGATTCTGTTCTTCGTGATAAATCTTAGGGCTCAATTTTTCTGCGCCAGTTTTAGCTAGGTTTATCATACTCTGCTTTTGTGCTTCGTGAATCTATGTGTTTACTCTGATTTTGATGAATTTTTTTCTACAATCGAAAGCTTTTTTTGACCTAAATGCAATATTTTGTGTGATTCATGTGATTCATGTGATACTAGTGTGTAACTTTATTATATAATTGTTGATTGATAGGGTTGTTGAATATCAAGTCTAATCTGCAGCACAGCATCTGATTAAGAAACTGTTGTCTATTGATTCTTGCAACTGCAATTTCTCTCTACGCCAATGCTCTTCTTGCTAAGCTCCATGAATTTGGTGAACAAGGCATATTAGATACAGAGATTTAGCTGGCTTTATCTATGGTATGTGAAAAATATTTTATATCTGTAGTGTAAGTACCACTGGATCAGCTTTAGAGCATATTAAGAGGACTCATGAGGCTGTAAATGAGAAAGAGTCCAAAAATATTTCTGCAGCAGTGTCACTAATCAGGTATCTAGTGAATTGATTATGAGAAACTGAGAATAACTATCAGTAAAGCCCATGCTTATTGAAAATGTGCTTCATCCAGTCGTAATCCGCTCTTAAACTAATACTTTTGTGATCAACTGATGCAATATCAATCACTTGTGTACAGTAATGCTTCTAATAGCAATGAGCAACATGGCATGGAGATCAATTCTGCTCGTGTTGCAGCAGAGGAAGATGTGGCAAAGAACAGCAAGGATCTCTTTGAGCAGTTTGATGGTAAGTGTATGGTTTCATTGCATAGCAAAATTGGTTGCAAAAAAGCAGCAAAATTGTTTTATTATTGGCATTCTGACGTGTGTGTCCATTAGCAATCTGGTTTCAGAACTCTACTCTTTACCATTTTAGCATGTTTCATACCTCCCACCATATTCAACCTGTTCCTGCCACATTGTTTCATTATGCATATAACTAGTATGTTTTATCACTAGTTAATATATATATTCCAAACTACCATTGTTTCATTATGCATATAACTAGTATTTTTTTATCACTAATTAATCTCTTTGATAGTTTTAATTACTAATTCATATGTAAACTAATCTTGACTCTAACAACAGCAAGTTGAGAAATCTAGAGAAGGGTCTTCCACAATACAAAGCAGCACCTTTGTTTAATAAGCTTGTGTTTGATAAGGTATGCTTTAAACTTAACCAATACTTTACTAGAAAGATAGAAAGCTCATGAAAGATTGAATTAAAAAGCTAATACATTATTGGTTTGAATAATTGGTAGACAAAATAAGCATTAGGTGGACGAGTTCGAATCTTGTTATCAGGAGCTGCTCCTTTGCCTAGACATGTTGAGGAGTTTATGAGGGTCACTAGTGGATCTACATTATCATAAGGATATGCTATTCACTAGTTTGATTTGATAATAGTTTTATTTTTTCTAAAAGAATCCAAGATTGTATAAAAATGAATGTGATTTTGATCTTACAACACTGGATTCATGTTATATTTGGAGTTTTCTAAAATCATAAACTCTTTATAGGAAAAGATACTAATGCTACTTATATGGGAAAGAAGGGTAGTTGGTTTTCTGCAATAACGAGGGTTTTCACACACCACTCCAAGGAGAAGCAAGTACCTAATGTAAGTGATTTTATTTATATTTATTTATTTATTTATGATGTGAAAAATCTTGATCCTGTTTGGCATGTTCTTGATTTTTCTTTTTGTTGTTATTAGGCTTGGTTTTCTTGTTACTGATAGAGACTTGTAGTAGTATTAAAATACTTAATCATTTCTAATATTTTTAAATTTTGGGATTCTAGTCTATAAGAATGTAGATGAATATAATTATGTTGTATAAAGTCATAAACTAAAAGGATCTGATAGATGCCAATTAAGTTGTTTCATAATCAGTAATAGAAAATTTAAAATGTAGAAAACAGAATACTAATGTTTTTATGCTCATTTTCTATATGGAAAAGAAGCAAAATTTGCAAACTAATGTTTATTTTGTTTGAAATCAATCATCATAGAACTCTGTCTTCACTCTTCAAAATTTGCAACAATCTCTTTTTACAACATGCAAGATTATTAACAAGTTCGCGAGTTGTGTCATATGATTGAAGTTTATCTTTGGCGACTTCGAAAGAGAGCAACAATTACTATCTGTAAGACCTCCAACGCCTCTCGAGCAACCAAAACCAGCCCCTGTTGTCCCTCCTAGAGCTGCTTCTCCAAGGGCTCCTTCTCCGAGGGCTCCATCTCCAAGAGCTGCGTCTCTGAAGGCTCCTTCTCTGCATGCTACCTCTCCCAAAGCTACTTCTTCCAGGGTTGTTCATCACCACAAGGAGGTTGGCTATAGACCGGAACCAACTTTAAGGAACCAACATGCCGCGGCATCTAAGATCCAGGCTGTTTATAGAGGCTATATGGTAAACTTCCAAATTTTCTGTTTATAGATAAGGTTCAAGCAAACTCAGATCAGGCTATGGTTTGGAATCAGCTCAAAGCAAGATCCTTCCAGTAAGTTTCGAATTTCTTTTAGTTTTGCTTCCTGCTTTCTTGTTGCAACTACATTTGAGTTGAGTTAAATTGAATGGTATGTTCTTGACAGGTTCAATGAAGAAATGATGGAGTCGCTTTTTGGATATAATGCTGCTCAAGAAAAATCTAAACCCGGAATGAAGAAAGAATCTCGTGAACAAACTCCTCAATATATTCAGATCATTGAACCAAAGAAAGCAAAGAATTTGTCAATTCTGTTGAAAGCATTGAATGTAACACTAGAAGAAGTTCGTGATGCACTCCTTGAAGGTGGTTTTTTCTTCCTCGTTCAATTATATATTGTACTTGCATGAATTCTTATAATTTTTTGTTGGTGATAGGAAATGAAATACCCCCAGAATTCCTAAACACTTTGTTGAATATGGCACCAAGTCAAGAGGAAGAACGAAAGCTCAGACTCTTCACAGGGGATCAGTGGATTAATAGTTTGAAGGAGTGGATTTGTTGAGCATTGAATTGAATCAGATTGGGTACATTTTGAAATGGACTCTGTTGAAAGAGTTTGTTGCATGCATTCTACCTGTTTGCTGTTTTGCCTATTTCTGGCTTTCTGTCGTCATTACTCAGGAGAAATTAGGAATAGATTTTATGTGTGTGAAAGTGGAATGAGCTTGTAGGGTCTCAAAATCCATGGAGATTAATGGTAAATTAATTTGGTATAAGAAAACATGCATGCGCTTTTCAGTCAAATAATGAGCCTTTCAACCTTTAAGTCCTTATGGTTATTTGTTAACATTCTCTTAAAATGCTGATTCTCTTATGCATTCTTGTTGTTCTTTCAAGCAAGGCATCTGAAGCGGTTGAGCATCATTACATGAATGCAAGTGATCTCAACTTGTTGGAGGCACATGAAGCTGAAGCGTCCTTAGCTGGAAGGGGTGCCTACACTCTTATGGTAGGACTCACCCTTATTCAAACTGCTGCCGCTAAAGTAGCAGGTACACTACTCTCTACTCTCAAAACTTGTAATAATTATATTCCTAAATTAAAATAGTATCTTTTTGTTTGTTTATAATTGTATTCACTATTCACCTACTGCACTATAAAGGTTTCTATTGATATTAGAGTATAAAGCACACGTCTCAGAAGAACAGCTGATCAAGAAAATCAAAGGTAATACTTTGACTTCAAATTGATTGTGACTATCTTGCTGCTTCTTGTCACTTTTGTCAATTAAGCATCAAGATTCTAGACGGCATGAAAAATCATCCCATGTTAAGACTGACAGGGATATGAAGTTTCTGTATTTCATTTATTTTTGTATTCATAATGTGTTATACCTGATATAAAAATTTAGGCAATATTCTTTGTGTGAGTTGTTATACTGGTTACATGATTTATTATTCTTTCACTGCTTGCTAAAGTTTCAAGTCTTTTTTCTTATGTAGATATCACCCTCCTCCTCCCTTCTTATGTGATGTGATGAGAGAATAAAGATTAATATACCTCCAGATACCATGTAGTAGTGCTTTGTGTTTGTTGAAGAGAAGGTTATATATATATAGATATTAGATTAGATAGGAACAATGAAAAGTACACGCTTTTACAATAAAAACAAGTAATTGGTACTTGAACAAAGTATGTCTGGAATTGCATATTAAATAATAGGATAATAATAATTTCTATTAAGAAATATATAGTAGTGGAACATTGAAACGTTTTGGCAGGCTAGCAAATTAAGGGATCCAGATTAGTAGATAGAGAAATAAACAAAGCAAGTTGCTTCTACAAATTTGTTTCATCACAAATTTAGTTTTTTATTAGGAACAGTTGTTGTTGCATTATATTGCTCCCACGGGGACACATAAATGATTGAGTTCTGATCAGTGCATATAGGTAGCTAATTTCATATATCCACCATGCTGTCAAACAAATCATATAAATCATTGAGAAACTGTGTTTATCTTTTTCTCCACATCTGTTGCAGTGCTCAAATATATTCTTGACAAAAGATCAAGATATACGGTAATTGATTCTTTTAACTTCACATGGAATTTGAAACAGTCAATCACTATGTGCAGGACTTATTTTTACCCCATCAAGCAATCAATTCAGAATTCATTTCCAGTCAAAACTTACTCAGAAATGGGGTACATTACACTCAACCTCATGATTATATACTAAAGATAAAAGCTCAATCATTCATTACTCTTTTTCTTTGTTATTTTTCTTGTAAATTTTTGCATAATAGCTTTACAAGAATTTGCTGAGAGGAAGGACAATGGGAAGATGACTGAAGGATCAAAAGAGAGGAAAAAGCAGGAAATTAGGACTCATAATGCTCAGTTGCATGCTGTAGTATACGTGGCAGGCGTAGCTGCTGCCGTTGCGGCCATTGCAGCTTTAATATAGTGTACATTGTAGAATCAGTAGAGTGTACATAGCTGCCATAAAGTTCTACACTTACCATATGAGTGGTTTCTAGCTTAGCTTTCATTGTTCAAGAGATTAAAGAAAATTCTAAGGATGCTACTCTACTAATGTTTCTGAGACATGGATGTAATTTTCACTCCATATGAATATATAACTGTATATTATTGAATAAGTAGAGTTATATGCAAAGAAATATTATATAGATAATCTATTTTTCATATACCTCAAAGGAAAAAAAATAGTATATAATTTATATGAGTTGAGTTGAGTTTTTTATATTTATTTTGTATGAAAATAGGTTTATTTTGCAATGGAAAAATTTGAAAAAAAAATTCTATTTTACCTTACTGACGGATTTACAAATGGATTTTCTGTCTGTATTCAGAGTTTGGGATGATTTTCTAAGGTTCAAATTACAGACTGAAAATCCGTCTGTGATTACAGACAAAAAATTCATCTGAAAATCCGTCTGTAATTACAGACGAGAAATCCGTCAGAAAGTTCATCGCCTTCGGGGAAATGGATGGAGAATTTACAGAGGAAAAATCCGTCGGTAACTGGTAAAAATCCATCGGTAATTTTCCGACGGATAA
Source organism: Arachis ipaensis (assembly GCF_059453495.1). NCBI lineage: Eukaryota > Viridiplantae > Streptophyta > Magnoliopsida > Fabales > Fabaceae > Arachis > Arachis ipaensis. The sequence goes on along the minus strand of NC_142437.1, from coordinate 83,935,764 downwards.
AAATCCGATATCCGTCGGTAAATAATTTCCGACGGGGCTTTTACAGAGGGACAAAATCCGTCGGTAATTTCTTCGATAACCAAAAATTCGTCTGTAATAAAGACTAAATCTGTCTGTAAATCTGTCTGTATTAATCAATTTTCTAGTTGTGATTAATGGTCAATTTATAAATAATAGATACCTCTTATTTAAAATAAATGATAAAATATTCAAATAAATAAAAAGTCAAATAAATCAAATAAATACAATGAAACAAAAAAAAAAAAAAAACAAAACACTAATCACTAAAGATCCAGATAGTTCTTATCGTCATCATCGTTCTCGTGGCACTGATGAAATGGCACAGAAGGCGGTGATATCTGTGTGCCACCAGCAGGACCACTGCCACCAGTAGTAGTGCTGCCACTAGCAGCGGTGTTGCCATCAGTAGGGATGATGCTAATGGCGCGCATCTGAGCTTGGTACACTTCCATCTGAGCCTCCATCTGCTGAAGCCCCTTTAGCTACTCCCTCCACTCCAGCCGGAGGTCATTGGTGTCCATCACAGTGTGAGGATCTCTTGATACCTTTCCCATAATTGTTCAGCTCCTAAACCTGCTGGTAAAGGTTGCAGGTGAGCTCTTGCACCTGCAGCCTTAAATCCACGCTTTCCTGGGGTTCGACTGGTGGTAGAGGCGGATGATAGCCTCAAAATAGAGGTGCAGAGGCTGCTGGCGAAGAATGACCCCAACCCGTATACACGATTATTGTACGGTGCTGAGGCAGTCTCATGCCAAACCGCATCAGGATCGACGACTGAAGCAGCAAATCCATCAGTAGCGTCCTCCCCACTTTGCTAAGATTGCTGAGTCGCGGCCTCTAGTTTCTGCGCCTAGGACTCTTGTGTAACACATGTTAATGTGATTAGTACGACAACTATACAGTTAATCACTAATTTTTTTATCAGAAGATCAGATGTATGTTTACTCACATAATGATTCTGAGATCATTGATCAGCAAATCTTGCTTTATTCTCTTTTAACGTGTGAGTGTACTTAAACGTCTCTGCCAATGTCACCTCGCGATCCAACGACTTCAACTACACATGTTGCATTGAAACAATATAATTATGATGCCTAGTAATGATATGTAAAAGAATAGAATTAGGTTAATAACAAAATCAAAGATGCTACATGCCAACCTGACCTTAGTCTTCATGAAGGTTGCTGGACTGCCGGTATACTTGGACAACCTAGCCGATGCCCTGTTAGCTCTGTTGGTGAGACACCGCTGCTTGAATCTCACATTGGTCTCCTAGTAAACTAACAGAGCCTTCTTTATTTTTGGTCAGAACCAGGTCGTCAGGTGGTCCGTTCCTCACGAACATCCTCCAACATCTGCTATAGCCGCCGGCCTATTCAATGGTCGTAGATCTTCCTAATGAGGACATCGTGAGTGGCGTCCCATATAAAGTGCAGTTGTACAAAGAAACTTCAAAATTAGTTAAGCAAAATAAAAGATATAAACTCGCTAAAAAAGTTTGAAACTAAAAACAAATTAATTTCCACCCATTTTTGAAACCATCGCTCTTTGGTCTCAGCAGGGATCTTCTTGTAGCTGGGCCAGGGAAGGTCGTACATCAGCTTGATGAGGTTGGTAATCTCCTGAGTACATTGATACGTGAGCATCTTTACCCTATTTTCCCCTTATTTTCTAGTCATTTTTAGTTAGAATTTGTGAAGTTTTATTGTATTTTAGTGCAAAAATCTTCTTTGGATGCTATTTTGAGTGTTTTTATTTATTTCAGGTGAGTTTCAGAGCAATTTGGAAGAGTTTTGTGTAAAAAAAAAGAAGAATTGGAGCTGCCTCTCTGGGCGTTAAATGCCCAGCTGGCGTTTAGCGCCATCAAGCCCACTAAAACAGAAACATCTTAGCTTTTAATTACTATCTTATCTATCTTTTATTTTTGTAATTTTTATTTACAAACAATATCTTTTAGTTTTAGAATTTATTATTTTATTTTAGTTTTAAATCAAATTAAGTTAAGTATAAAAGGGAAAAGATTCACCCTTTAGGGGGATTGGTGCACGAAATTGTGATTCACACTTTTCACAACTCCGCACAACTAACCAGCAAGTGCACTGGGTCGTCCAAGTAATACCTTATGTGACTAAGGATTGATCCCACGGAGATTGTCAGCTTGAAGCAGGCTATGGTCATCTTGTAAATCTCAGTCAGGCGGATTCAAATGGTTATGAGGTTTTGATAATTAAAAGATACATAAAACCTAAAATAAAATAAAGATACTTATGTAATTCATTGGTGGAAATTTCAGATAAGCATTTGGAGATGCTTTGTTGCTTCTGAACCTCTGCTTTTCTATTGTCTTCTTCCAATCATGCGTGCTCCCTTCCATGGCAAGCTATATGATCCTCTCGGATGAAAAATACCAGGTACGATCTCTGCACGGCTAATAAACTGTCGGATTTCTCGTCTCGGATGAAAAATACCAGGTACAGCTACCGCACAGCTAATCATCTGTCGGTTCTCACTAGCGTCAGAATAGGATCTCTTTCTCCTTTTGCACACTGTCACTGTGCCCAACATTCGCAAGTTTGAAGCTCGTCACAGTCATTCCTTCCCAGATCCTACTCGGAATACCACAGACAAGGTTTGACTTTCCGGATCTCAAGAATGCTGCCAATGGTTCTAGCATATACCACGAAGGTTCTAACCTCAGATTCGGATGCTCTGTTGTCAGGAAAGACGATGCGAATTGCCGATCAGAGACCCAAGAGAATATACTCCGGCTGTCATCCAATGACTACGTTGAACATCATATAGACCGCTTGTGGTTGTCAGGCACGCGGGTCTTGGCTAAGCGAGTAACGAAGATAGTGGGTGATTGTCATGGGTCACCCTTTCATTCTGACTTAACTGAATTAAGTACGAGAGTATATCTTGAAAAATAAGTAGGCCTGAATTGAAAGAAAAACGATAGTACTTGCATTAAATCATGAAGAACCACAGAGCTCTGCACCTTAATCTATGAGGTGTAGAAACTCCACCGTAGAAAATACATAAGAGAAAATAGTCTATGCATGGCCGTGTGGCCAGCCTCCAAGTCCAAGGATCATAATATCATTCTCCTCTAATACAATAGTAAAAAGTGCTATTTATACTAAACTAATTACTAGGGATTACAGAAAATGAATAACTAAGTACAAATAGTGTAAAAATCCACTTCCGGGGCCCACTTGGTGTGTGCTTGGGCTGAGCATTGAAGGTTTCACGTGCATAGGCCATTCTTGGAGTTAAACGCCAGCTTGGGTGCCAGTTTGGGCGTTTAACTCCAGTTTTGGTGCCAGTTCTGGCGTTTTACTCTAGAAAAAGGGTCTTTGGTGGGTGTTTGAACACCAGTTTGGGCCATCAAATCTTAGGAAAAGTATAGACTATTATAAGTTGCTGGAAAACCCAAGATGTCTACTTTCCAACGCAATTAAGAGCTTGCCAATTGGGCTTAGGTAGCTCCAGAAAATACACTTCGAGTGCAGGAGGTTCAGAATCCAACAGCATCTGTAGTCCTTTTTCAGCCTCTGAATCAGATTTTTGCTCAGGTCCCTCAATTTCAGCCAGAAAATACATGAAATCACAAAAAAACACACAAACTCATAGTAAAGTCTTCAAATATGATTTTGCATAAAAACTAATAAAAATATAATAAAAAGTAACTAAAACATACTAAAAACTATGTAAAAATAATGCCAAAAAAGGTATAAATTATCCGCTCATCACAATACCAAACTTAAATTGTTGCTTGTCCCCAAGAAACTAAAAACAAAATAGGATAAATAGAAGAGAAAATACAATAAATTCCAAAAATATTAATGAAGATTAGTTTCAATCAGATGAGCGGGGCTAGTAGCTTTTTGCTTCTGAACAGTTTTGGCATCTCACTTTATCTTTTGAAGTTCAGAATGATTGGCATCCATAGGAACTCAGAATTCAGATAGTGTTATTGATTCTCCTAGTTCAGTATGTTGATTTTTGAACACAGCTACTTTATGAGTCTTGGCCGTGACCCTAAGCATTTTGTTTTCCAGTATTACCACCAGATACATAAATGCCATAGACACATAACTGGGTGAACCTTTTCAGATTGTGACTCAGCTTTGCTAGAGTCCCCAGTTAGAGGTGCCCAGAGCTCTTAAGCACACTCTTTTTGCTTTGGACCACGACTTTAACCGCTCAGTCTCAAGCTTTTCACTTGACACCTTCACGCCACAAGCACATGGTTAGGGACAGCTTGATTTAACGCTTAGGCCAGGATTTTATTCCTTTGGGCCCTCCTATCCATTAATCCTCAAAGCCTTGGATCCTTTTTACCCTTGCCTTTTGGTTTAAAGGATTACTGGCTTTTTCTGCTTGCTTTTTTTTTTATTTTTTCTTTTTTTCTTTCGCAAGCTTTTTCTTTTCACCGCTTTTTCTTGCTTCAAGAATCAATTTTATGATTTTTCAGACAATCAATAACATTTCTCATTTTTCATTATTCTTTCAAGTGCTAACAATTTTAACATTCATAAACAACAATATAAAAAATATGCACTGTTCAAGCATTCATTCAGAAAACAAAAAGTATTGCCACCATATCAAAATAATTAAACTAATTTCAAGATAAATTTCGAAATCCATGTACTTCTTTTTCTTTTTCAGAAAACATTTCTTTTATTTAAGAAAGGTGAAGGATTCATAGGACATTCATAGCTTTAAGACATAGACACTAGACACTAATGATCATGTAATAAAGACAAAAATATAGACAAAGCATAAAGCATAGAAACTGATGCCAGGGCATCTTGGCCAGTTTCACTGACCTTTTCTTTACTGTTTTTAGGTTAGTTTCATGCATTTCTTTAGGAAATAAGCAAGTTTTGGGTAGATATTCACTTATGCCTTGATTCAAGCATACATTGTGCATTTTACATAATTTCATGAGGATTTTGCATAAGTTTAGTGACAAATATTATGTTGCATTACTCATGACTTGGACTAGAGCTTTGATGCACTTTATTGCTTGATTTCCGGACCAAAAGGAAGCAAGAAAAGGGGAGGTAACTTGCAAGGTTAATGAGAAAAGTGATTGCCAATAACACTCTCAAAAAAAGCCATCAATGCCCACGTTAGAGAGTCACGTTAACTAAGTTAACGTGAACTCTAACGTGGAGAAGAGAAGTTGAGCCAACGTTAGTGACACTTAACATTGTCACTAACGTTGGCAATTACTCATAAGTGGCCACGTTAGAAGCCACGTTAACCTAGTTAACGTGGCCTCTAACGTTAAGGGGGGAAGAGAAGCCAACGTTAATGACACTCAACATTGTCACTAACGTTGGCCTATGGTGCAAAGTACCACGTTAACTCCCACGTTAACTTGGTTAACGTGGGAACTAACGTAAGGGATGAAGAGTTGTCGACAACGTTAGTGACACTCAACAGTGTCACTAACGTTGAAGCAACCACACAACCCCTAAGAGTCACGTTAACTTCCATATTAACTTGGTTAACGTGGAAGCTAACGATGAGGAATGAAGGATGAGCCAACGTTAGTGACACTCAACATTGTCACTAACGTTGGGATGGCTAAAGATGGCCACGTTAGAAGCCACGTTAACCTAGTTAACGTGGACTCTAACGTGAGACCTGGGGGCACATTGGAACGTTAGTGACAATGTTGAATGTCACTAACGTTCTCGAAGGATGGCAAGGGCCACGTTAGAAGCCACGTTAACCTAGTTAACGTGGGCTTTAACGTGAAGCAAGAAGGGGCACGCTGGAACGTTAGTGACAATGTTGAGTGTCACTAACGTTATCGAAGGTTAACAAGGCAACGTTAAAAGCCACGTTAACCTAGTTAACGTGGGTTTTAACGTGAGGCAAAGGGGTGCATTGGAACGTTAGTGACAATGTTAAGTGTCACCAACGTTCTCGAACTTATATTCTCACTAAATATTAACACCCCTAACGTCCTGAACTAAAGTCTCCGCCCACTTCGCACTTTCTCTCTGCAAGTAAAGCCAAGCCTAAATAAAGAAAGGAACTGCTTCAAACTCAAGATCCAAAGGCCCAAGACTTGAAGAATCACACTAGAAGCTGAGAAGAGTAGTATATATAGGAGTAGCTTTGAATTGAGAAGAAGTTCTGGAGGCTAGGAAAAAGAGAACTACTCTCTGTATTTTACTTTCTTTGCAATTTCTAGTTTTGTGATGTATTCTCCATCTTTGTTTTCATTTTCAAGAGCTATGAACAACTAAACCCCTTTCATTGGGTTAGGGAGCTCTGTTGTAATTTGATGGATCAATACTAATTTTCATTATTCTTCTTCTATCTTTCCTCTTGATTTTACTTGAAAGCTTTCGATCTTCATCCAATTGAGTAGTTATCTTGGAAGAGAAGCTATTCAAACTTGGATCTCTTTTGAACCTTGAAAGAGGAATGAAGAGATCAAGCTAGAAATGCTTTCTCATGCTGGACCAAATTGGGTTTGGATGGGTATGTGACTATAACCCTCTCAATACTTGATTTGGGAAATGCATGTGGTATAATCATTGACCATACTTCATCTCTTCTCATGAGCAATTGACCAAGGAATTGGCTATTGATCAAGATTTGAGAGATTGAATTGCAAGAAATTGTAATTCAATCACTTAAGATTGCCAAGGAGATCAATGAGTGCATTGATTGAGGAAGAGATGAAAATGTACTTGATCCGGAGAATTGCAACATCTCCTAAGCCCAATGAACTCCCCATCTCTAATCTTACCCATTCTCTTTAATTTCTGCCATTTACTTTTATGAGCAAATCACCCATTCCCATTTACAATTCTGCAATTTATTTTTAGTCATTTACTTCCAGTCCTTTAATTCTAGCATTTACTTTTCTGTTATTTACATTCCCGCCATTTTATTTTCTGCAACTCTCAACCCAAATTCTGGATTCGCTCAACTAGAACATTCTTCTAATTAAAGTTGCTTGCTCAATCAATCCCTGTGGGATTCGACCTCACTCTATTGTGAGTTTTTACTTGACGAAAAATTCGGTACACTTGCCGAAGGGAGATTTGTTGAGAGACAAGTTTTCCGAGCATCAAGTTTATGGCGCCGTTGCCGGGGATTGATTGTGCATCAACAATGATTAAATTGGAAGATCACTAGATTGAGCATTTTTATTTTGTGAATTTCATTTTTCTGTTTGAGTGATTTACTTTTTGTTTTAGTTAAACTTCTTCCCTTCTCCCTCTACTCTTTTGTTTTTCTTTGTTATTTTCAATTCTGTTTGCTAACCCACTAACAGTTTGATATATTGCATCACCCACAACTAACAGCAATTCTGACACAAATAATGTCTGCACCTATTTTCTTTGCTTGTACTTGTTGGTTGTATGACACGGAGAAGAAGCGGGGCTTCAACTTCCTTTGATTCTGAACCTGAGAGAACCTTCCTTAGACTAAGGAGGGAGGCAAAAGAAAAATGTGTAGTTGGTGCTGAAGAAGAGGAGGAACATTTTGAGGAATACTTTGAACCTAACATGGAAGAAAACATGGAAAATCATCATGAAGAAGAGACTCACAACCATGGCAGAGGAGGTGGAGCAAATCATGCTGGTGAGGATAGAAGAGTTTTGGGCTCTTACATCAATCCAAACCCAGGCAATTGTGGAAGTAGCATCCAAAAGCCAACAATCCATGCCAACAACTTTGAACTTAAACCACAGCTCATCACCCTTGTTCAGAACAACTGTTCGTTTGGAGGAGGTGTTCAAGAAGACCCCAATCAACATTTGACCACCTTCCTGAGAATATGTGACACAGTGAAATTTAATGGTGTTCATCCTGACGCCTATAGACTGCTCTTATTTCCCTTCTCACTCAGGGACAAGGCAGCCAAGTGGCTGGAATCCTTCCCAAGGGAGAGCTTGACAACTTGGGAGGATGTGGTGAACAAATTCTTAGCAAGATTCTACCCTCCTCAATGAATCAATAGGCTGAGAGCTGAGGTTCAAACTTTCAGGCAACAAGATGGTGAGACTCTGTATGAAGCATGGGAGAGGTTCAAGGACTTAACAAGGAGGTGTCCACCTGACATGTTCAACGAATGGGTCCAGCTGCACATTTTCTATGAAGGGCTCTCTTATGAGTCAAAGAAGGCCGTAGACCATTCATCTGGAGGATCCTTGAACAAGAAGAAGACCATTGAGGAAGCCATAGATGTTATTGAAATAGTAGCAGAAAACGACTACTTCTATGCTTTCGAAAGAGGGAACACAAGAGGAGTGATGGAGCTAAACAATGTAGATGCTCTGTTGGCCCAAAACAAGCTCATTACCCAGCAGCTGGCTGACCTCACCAAGAAGATGGAGAGGAACCAAGTAGCAGCAATCTCATCTTCATCAACAATCCAAGAAGGAGTGAATGAAGAAGCAGAGGGGAGTCAGGAGCAAGCCAACTACATTGAGAATTCACCAAGGAAAAACTATGATCCATACTCCAAGACTTACAACCCTGGATGGAGAAACCACCCAAACTTTGGGTGGGGAAGTGAGCAAGATCAAAACCAAGACCAGAGACGTTAAAACTCCAACAACAATGCAGCTCACCAGCAATTCACCCAGAGGACATCTCAACACCCCCACAACAACACGTCTCCACACACTTATCAAAACCAAAACAGCACATCTGCTCCGAATCACTCATCAATTGATGACAAGATCTCTAAGATCGAAACCTTCATTGAAGGAATATGCAGAGACATTCAAGACAGTAAAGCATTCAGAGAGGAAGTGCAGTCAAACATGCAGAATCAAAATGCTGCCATCACAAAACTGGAGACACAAATCAGCTATCTGTTTAAGCAGCTTCCTAACCACAATTTTTGCTATGATGCCCATTCAAGCAAAAGGGAGGAGTGTCAAGCTATCACACTTAGGAGTGGGAAGGAACTGAAGGAACATCCCCAAAAACCACAAGAAGAAGGCTCAAATAAAAAGGAAGAAGAGCAAGATGGAATGCAACCCCCCACGTGATGAGTATTTTGGTGAAAAATAAATTTCTCCCAAAATACAAATCTAACCGGCAAGTGCACCGGGTCGCATCAAGTAATAAAACTCACGGGAGTGAGGTCGATCCCACAGGGATTGATGGATCAAGCAACTTTAGTGGGTGATTAGTTTAGTCAAGCTAACATTGATGTGAATTGTGTGAAATTGTAGCCAACAGAAAGTAAATGACAATGAATTTAAAGTTGCAGAATGTAAATTGGCAAGTAACTTAAAGAACAAGAAATGTAAATTGCAAGAATCTTAAATGACAAGAAATATAAATTGCATTAAATGTAAAGGGGATTGGGGCTGGATTTAAACAAGGAAAAGTTAAATTTCAACAAGCAGAGAAGTAAAAGATGGATTTGATTGATTCGGAACCAAAACAGATATGTAAATAAACATGAAAAGCAATAACAGAGAATGTAAAATTGGAATTAAGATCTCAGGACCCAAGAGATTAGATAATCAAGTCTAGATCTCAATGCCTTCCTAGATCCAACAAGAACAATTGCAAAGAAAATGTAAATTGCAGAGAAAGTAGATGAAGAGCAATTAACAGAAAATTTGATTCAATGAAGCAGCAAAGAAAGCAGAGAGAACTCTCAGAGGGAGAATGAAACAGAACACCTTCAATTCTCCACCCAAGACTCAAAAACAAAGAAAATTAAAGAGAGCTCTCAAATCCTCGTGCTCCCTAGTGGAGCTCGCCTCCTCACAAATATGAAAATGATGCCTTATATAGGCTTTACAAAATGGAAATGAAAATGAAATTAAAAACAAATTACAATTAAATGAAATTCCTATTTTATCTATTTCTTGTGCCTTTGAGTGATGATCATATGGGCCCTTGCTCTTGATGGAATTGGGTTGATAAAGGCCTTGGTTGATTGCTCTTGGAGTTTGAAGAGGAACCGAATTGAACCGGGTTGAGTTTGCAAAAGTTGGACCAAAAGTTGGAGCTAAAGTTAGGGGTCTAACTTTGGCTCCAACTTTTCATAGTAGCCCACAAAACTTGCTGGTATGAACGTTGGTGCCAACGTTAGGGGTCTAACTTTGACCCTAACGTTGGCCTCCCTTATGCACATTTATGGCGCCAACTTTGTCCTCTTGTCATGTTGCCAATTTTATGCCCAATATAGACTATCATATATGGTTGGAAAGCTCTGAATGTCAGCTTTCTAACCCACTTGGAATCACTTCAATTGGACATCTAAAACTCAAGTTATGATCATTTGAAGAGGGCATGGTCGCTGGCTTTGGTGTGCAGCGTTTGAGGTAACGTTTGCCTCAAACGTTGGCGAAAACGCCAGTTCTGGAAGCTCAAACGTATTGTCCACCCCATACTATTATACATTGTTGGAAAGCCCTGGATGTCTACTTTCCAATGCCGTTGGGAGCACATCAATTGGAGCTCTACAGCTCGAGTTATACTCCATCGAAGGTGCAGAGGTCAAGTGGCCTCACTGCATGTTGCCACCATGTTCATTTATGCACATTGCGGGGCAGTTGTCTCCCTCAATTTTAGTGTCCACCATGCAGTGCCATATATGCTTGGAAAGCTCTTGATTCCTACTTTCCAATGCTTCTTGAATCACCTTATTTGGAGCTCTGTAGCTCAAGTTATTCTTGTTGGAAGTATACCCTTTCAAGCTGTTGTGGTGTGTGGCGCCAACGTTAGCCTCAAAGTTAGGGGGCTAACGTTGGCGCAAACTTTTGCTCCTTCCCCATTGTAATTCATGTGCCAACGTTAGCCTCCAAGTTAGGGGGCTAACGTTGGCGCAAACGTTGGTGCCCAGGGGAGAAATTCTCAAGTTCCAACGTTAGCCTCCAAGTTAGGGGGCTAACGTTGGGGCTAACTTTTGCTCCTCTTCCTTGAATATTCATGTGCCAACGTTAGCCTCCAAGTTAGGGGTCTAACGTTGGCGCAAACGTTGGTGCCCAGGGGAGAAATTCATGTGCCAACGTTAGTCTCAAAGTTAGGGGTCTAACTTTGAGGCTAACTTTTCACCCAAAAGATTTTGCTTCCTGGTTCAACTTATTCCATTGTCCTCTCTTTACTCCTAGCCATTCCTTCTTGCTTCACCCTTTCTCCAAGCCTTCTTCACCTATCATTAATCAACCAAACACATCAAAGCTATGCTCAAAATCATGAGATATTCATTCTTTCATAATATGTGACAATTTTAGCATAAAACCTCATGAAATAGCATGAATTCATACATGGTTGATTAAATCAAAGGAAGCATGAAAATCTACCCACTTGGCTTGCTTATGGCTCAAGAAAGTGCATAAAACCTATTGAAAACAAAGGAAAAAGGCATAGAAAAACATGACATGATGACATGTCATCACAACACCAAACTTAAACCTTGCTTGTCCCGAAGCAAGAAAAGAATCATGCAATAAAGATTGACAATCCAAGGCAAGAAGGATAGCAACTCAATGTTCATGGTAAGCTAGTTTTCTAAGCATGCTACAATCACAAAAGAAATGTAAATGATTGATGCTTCCATCTAGCTCAATTTATGAAATCTTTCTCTTATATTTCTTCCTTGAAACAAACTTTTGATTTTCTTATTTAGCTTCTCCTTTTTGGGTGCTTTGCCCCATGAGTTGATAACAAAGCTACGACTTCTAAATGCTTTGTTTTCAAGTATTATCACTTGATACATAAGCACCACAAGCATTTGATTAGAGGACTTCATTAAGCTCATTTTTCTTTTCTTTTCTTAACTCTCTAATCATTGATGCTCAGAGCCTTGAGCTTTGAGGGAGTGCTTTTGCACTTTGAGCCTAGCCTTGACTTCTAAGTGTTTTGTTTTCAAGCATTTGGCTTGATACATAAACACCACAAGTACTTAGCAAATAAATTGCCATTGGTACTCAGAGCCTTCAACTTTCTCACTCTTTCCCTTTTTCTTTTCTTGCTTTATTTTTGCATTTGCTTCTTCAAGGTTTTCATGATTTTCAAAAGATTTCACAAAATGTCCTAGATGAAAACTTCAATTAAATAAAATCTAATACAATTAAGCAACAATCAAACATACTAGCTTACCAATACTTTTATGCACATGCTAAAATCTTCTTTAATGCCTTGTTTGTTTATGATCATGATACTTTGTTGCTTTTGAATTCACAAAACTCAAGTTGGTATTCATAATGACACAGCACCATGTTGCAAATTAAAAATCAACTATGCCTTTTCATACACACATGCATACAGAGAAGGTAAAGACAATCATGCAGTTTATAGTGCTTGAAACAAATGAGAGGAAAAAGAACTTTACAACCTTGTAGTTCATCTTCTCTATTGTTGTCATTTTCCTCCCATTCTCCTCCTTCCATACCAAACTCAGAATGCTTGCTCATCCTCAAGCAACTATTAGAACCGTGGCTATGGGGCTAAGATGGATCATGAATGTCTTACACAAGAAATGTTAGTAGTACATGTGTTTCAAGCAAGCAAAATTAAAGATAATAATCAAGGCACAAGAGACAGAGACATTGTGATTGCAAGCTTAAGAAGGTGAGCATAATACTTTGCATAAAGAATAAGTGGCACACCAAACTTAATGTGACACTTTCACTTGGAATCAATGCAAGTATCCAGTAAAGATTTGAAGCAAACTGTGTTGCATAGCAACACCAAACTTAGAATGCAATCCTATGTCAATTTATTGAAATTTAAACAAAGCAAGGAAAAGAAATGTACCTACTGTCTACCTGTTCTTTACTTTCTTCCTCTTCTTTCAATTTGTTAAGAGAAATGACTTCAAAGGAGGAGAAGATTCAGCTATTACCCCCTGTCTTGGTCTCTCCTCAGCAAGCTTTCTTTTGTACATGGCTTGATTGAGCTTGCTTGCTATTGGTCCAGGGGTTGGATTGCTTGTGGTTGACCTCCTCTTGAATGTTGTCCTTGGTAGTTTGGTCACAATCCTCTTCTTGGTGCTTTTGTTAATTGCCTTCACTTCTTTGAATCCATGTTTTGGTGGTTGTGTGATTGTTGGAGTTTTGTCTTCATCAAGAGTCTCTTGCAATGGTGGTTCTGTGAATTCTTCCTTCATGTACTTCTTTGCCTCATTTGAGTTTGGAATGACTTCTTCACATTCTTGTTCCTCCACTTCCTCTTTTACACCCAACATTTGTTTCAATCGCTCTATCATGGGAGAGGTTTGTCGATCTTCCCAACATTTCTTCATCTCCTCGTCATACCTTTCAATCATGGATTCAGATGTTGAGGCATTTTGGTCCAGGGAGGTTTGTGAGAGTTGTGAGTTTTCATGTTCTCTTGTCATCTCAAGTGTAGTTTCAGGTTCAACCACCTCATTCTTCATTGAAAGTTCACTTGATGCAGTGGCCTCCTTATCTTGCTTTTCCACTTCCTCACCCACACATTTGTCTTCATCCTCACTGGTTGATGGTTCTAAGTTTCCCCTTGTTTGCTCTAAGGACCCATTTATCTGCTCGAGGATGGTTTCTTCCCAAGATGGGGATTTTGTGTAAAATTCCACTAGTTTTCTCTGTATTTCAATGCCTTCACGGTATTCCTCATCTGTTAATTCAATGCCTTCAAGGTATTCCTCATCTTTTAATTCAAGAGATGAAGGTCGAGAGTAATTTTGGTGAAGTGAATGTGTTGTGGTGAAGTTGTGTTGAGGGGTGTGGAATGACTGGTATGGATTTTGGAGGAAACTTTGTGTTGAGGCATAATCAAGTGATGAAGAACTTTCAAATGAGAAACTGGGACGTGGGGGTGGATGCTTTTCCATTCTTTGGCGACGCTTCCATCTTCCATGAGGATAATGATATGAATCATTTTGTGGTGGTGGTTGGTATCCCATATGATTCTCTTGCTCATCTTGTGTTTCTGAAGCATGGCTCCATGAATTGGAGAGCCCAGAATTTGAAGTTTCTTGGTGATATTCCCATCCATCATTAGAAATTGGTGATGGTGGGTGATATTCCATAGAATTTGTTTGATCATAAGATGAGTTGAACTCCATTTGAGTTTTGTAAAACACACAACCAAGGAAAACTGAAATTACTCATATCAGAGATGAGAATTTCTTAGTGAGGCAAAAACTCAAACACCTTGGTTTCACTTTGAAACAGAAAACAAAAATAAAGAAAATGCTTGATCTAGACTTCTCACCCACATAATCATTGTTGATCTAATCAATCCCCGGCAACGGCGCCAAAAACTTGATGAGTATTTTGGTGAAAAATAAATTTCTCCCAAAACACAAATCTAACCGGCAAGTGCACCGGGTCGCATCAAGTAATAAAACTCACGGGAGTGAGGTCGATCCCACAGGGATTGATGGATCAAGCAACTTTAGTGGGTGATTAGTTTAGTCAAGCTAACATTGATGTGAATTGTGTGAAATTGTAGCCAACAGAAAGTAAATGACAATGAATTTAAAGTTGCAGAATGTAAATTGGCAAGTAACTTAAAGAACAAGAAATGTAAATTGCAAGAATCTTAAATGACAAGAAATATAAATTGCATTAAATGTAAAGGGGATTGGGGCTGGATTTAGACAAGGAAAAGTTAAATTTCAACAAGCAGAGAAGTAAAAGATGGATTTGATTGATTCGGAACCAAAACAGATATGTAAATAAACATGAAAAGCAATAACAGAGAATGTAAAATTGGAATTAAGATCTCAGGACCCAAGAGATTAGATAATCAAGTCTAAATCTCAATGCCTTCCTAGATCCAACAAGAACAATTGCAAAGGAAATGTAAATTGCAGAGAAAGTAGATGAAGAGCAATTAACAGAAAATTTAATTCAATGTAGCAGCAAAGAAAGCAGAGAGAACTCTCAGAGGGAGAATGAAACAGAACACCTTCAATTCTCCACCCAAGACTCAAAAACAAAGAAAATTAAAGAGAGCTCTCAAATCCTCGTGCTCCCTAGTGGAGCTCGCCTCCTCACAAATATGAAAATGATGCCTTATATAGGCTTTACAAAATGGAAATGAAAATGAAATTAAAAATAAATTACAATTAAATGAAATTCCTATTTTATCTATTTCTTGTGCCTTTGAGTGATGATCATATGGGCCCTTGCTCTTGATGGAATTGGGTTGATAAAGGCCTTGGTTGATTGCTCTTGGAGTTTGAAGAGGAACCGAATTGAACCGGGTTGAGTTTGCAAAAGTTGGACCAAAAGTTGGAGCTAAAGTTAGGGGTCTAACTTTGGCTCCAAATTTTCATAGCAGCCCACAAAACTTGCTGGTATGAACGTTGGTGCCAACGTTAGGGGTCTAACTTTGACCCTAACGTTGGCCTCCCTTATGCACATTTATGGCGCCAACTTTGTCCTCTTGTCATGTTGCCAATTTTATGCCCAATATAGACTATCATATATGGTTGGAAAGCTCTGAATGTCAGCTTTCTAACCCACTTAAAATCACTTCAATTGGACATCTACAACTCAAGTTATGATCATTTGAAGAGGGCATGGTCGCTGGCTTTGGTGTGCAGCGTTTGAGGTAACGTTTGCCTCAAACGTTGGCGAAAACGCCAGTTCTGGAGGCTCAAACATATTGTCCACCCCATACTATTATACATTGTTGGAAAGCCCTGGATGTCTACTTTCCAATGCCGTTGGGAGCACATCAATTGGAGCTCTACAGCTCGAGTTATACTCCATCGAAGGTGCAGAGGTCAAGTGGCCTCACTGCATGTTGCCACCATGTTCATTTATGCACATTGCGGGGCAGTTTTCTCCCTCAATTTTAGTGTCCACCATGCAGTGCCATATATGCTTGGAAAGCTCTTGATTCCTACTTTCGAATGCTTCTTGAATCACCTCATTTGGAGCTCTGTAGCTCAAGTTATTCTTGTTGGAAGTATACCCTTTCAAGCTGTTGTGGTGTGTGGCGCCAACGTTAGCCTCAAAGTTAGGGGGCTAACGTTGGCGCAAACTTTTGCTCCTTCCCCATTGTAATTCATGTGCCAACGTTAGCCTCCAAGTTAGGGGGCTAACGTTGGCGCAAACGTTGGTGCCCAGGGGAGAAATTCTCAAGTTCCAACGTTAGCCTCCAAGTTAGGGGGCTAACGTTGGGGCTAACTTTTGCTCCTCTTCCTTGAATATTCATGTGCCAACGTTAGCCTCCAAGTTAGGGGTCTAACGTTGGCGCAAACGTTGGTGCCCAGGGGAGAAATTCATGTGCCAACGTTAGCCTCAAAGTTAGGGGTCTAACTTTGAGGCTAACTTTTCACCCAAAAGATTTTGCTTCCTGGTTCAACTTATTCCATTGTCCTCTCTTTACTCCTAGCCATTCCTTCTTGCTTCACCCTTTCTCCAAGCCTTCTTCACCTATCATTAATCAACCAAACACATCAAAGCTATGCTCAAAATCATGAGATATTCATTCTTTCATAATATGTGACAATTTTAGCATAAAACCTCATGAAATAGCATGAATTCATACATGGTTGATTAAATCAAAGGAAGCATGAAAATCTACCCACTTGGCTTGCTTATGGCTCAAGAAAGTGCATAAAACCTATTGAAAACAAAGGAAAAAGGCATAGAAAAACATGACATGATGACATGTCATCACAACACCAAACTTAAACCTTGCTTGTCCCGAAGCAAGAAAAGAATCATGCAATAAAGATTGACAATCCAAGGCAAGAAGGATAGCAACTCAATGTTCATGGTAAGCTAGTTTTCTAAGCATGCTACAATCACAAAAGAAATGTAAATGATTGATGCTTCCATCTAGCTCAATTTATGAAATCTTTCTCTTATATTTCTTCCTTGAAACAAACTTTTGATTTTCTTATTTAGCTTCTCCTTTTTGGGTGCTTTGCCCCATGAGTTGATAACAAAGCTACGACTTCTAAATGCTTTGTTTTCAAGTATTACCACTTGATACATAAGCACCACAAGCATTTGATTAGAGGACTTCATTAAGCTCATTTTTCTTTTCTTTTCTTAACTCTCTAATCATTGATGCTCAGAGCCTTGAGCTTTGAGGGAGTGCTTTTGCACTTTGAGCCTAGCCTTGACTTCTAAGTGTTTTGTTTTCAAGCATTTGGCTTGATACATAAACACCACAAGTACTTAGCAAATAAATTGCCATTGGTACTCAGAGCCTTCAGCTTTCTCACTCTTTCCCTTTTTCTTTTCTTGCTTTATTTTTGCATTTGCTTCTTCAAGGTTTTCATGATTTTCAAAAGATTTCACAAAATGTCCTAGATGAAAACTTCAATTAAATAAAATCTAATGCAATTAAGCAACAATCAAACATACTAGCTTACCAATTAAGCAACAATCAAACATACATGTGCCAAAGAAGGGAGGGATCACTGTGGTTACCAATGAGAAGAACGAGCTCATACCTACAAGGACCGTCACAGGATGGCGGATGTGCATAGACTACAGGAAACTCAATGAGGCTACACGAAAGGACCATTTTCCCCTTCCATTCATGGATCAGATGTTGGAAATACTTGCAGGGCACGCATATTATTATTTTCTTGACGGTTATTCAGGATATAACCAAATAGTGGTTGATCCAAGAGACCAAGAGAAAACCTCATTTACCTGTCCGTATGGAGTGTTTGCCTATAGGCGCATGCCATTTGGATTATGTAATGCCCCTGCAACTTTCCAACGCTGCATGCTTTCTATCTTTTCAGATATGATAGAAAAATTCATTGAAGTTTTTATGGATGATTTCTCGGTATTCGGAGATTCTTTTCCTAGTTGCCTACATCACCTCGCCTTGGTATTGAAAAGATGCCAAGAAACCAATTTGGTCTTGAACTGGGAAAAATGCCACTTCATGGTGACAGGAGGAATAGTCCTTGGTCACAAGGTCTCTCACCAAGGCATTGAGGTTGATAGAGCTAAAGTAGAACTTATTGAAAAACTACCCCCACCCAGTGATGTCAAGGCAATTAGAAGTTTTTTAGGGCATGCTAGTTTTTACAGAAGGTTCATTAAAGATTTTTCAAAGATAGCCAAGCCCTTAAGCAATCTCCTTGTATCTGATACACCATTCATCTTTGATGAAACATGCATGCTAGCATTTGCACATTTGAAATTGAGGTTATCCTCTGCTCCTATCATTTCCCCATCTGATTGGAACCTACCATTTGAATTTATGTGCGATGCATTTGATTTTGCAGTTGGGGCAGTGTTAGGACAAAGGAAAGATAACCTAGTTCGTGTGATATATGATGAGCGGATAATTTATACACTTTTTGGCATTGTTTTTAGTATGTTTTTAGTAGGATCTAGTTACTTTTAGGGATGTTTTCATTAGTTTTTATGTTAAATTC
Organism: Arachis ipaensis; assembly: GCF_059453495.1. Lineage (NCBI taxonomy): Eukaryota > Viridiplantae > Streptophyta > Magnoliopsida > Fabales > Fabaceae > Arachis > Arachis ipaensis. The sequence goes on along the minus strand of NC_142437.1, from coordinate 83,917,382 downwards.
ACATTTCTGGACTTTACTATGAGTTTGTGTATTTTTCTGTAATTTCAGGTATTTTCTGGCTGAAATTGAGGGACTTGAGCAAAAATCAGATTCAGAGGTTGAAGAAGGACTGCTGATGCTGTTGGATTCTGACCTCCCTGCACTCAAAGTGGATTTTCTGGAGCTACAGAACTCGAAATGGCGCGCTTCTAAATGCGTTGGAAATTAGACATCCAGAGCTTTCCAGCAATATATAATAGTCCATACTTTGGCCAAGAATAGACGACGTAAACTGGCGTTCAACGCCAGCTTTCTGCCCAAATCTGGCGTCCAGCGCCAGAAAAGGAGCCAAAACCAGAGTTGAACGCCCAAACTGGCATAAAAGCTGGCGTTCAACTCCAAGAAAGACCTCTACACGTGAAACACTCAAGCTCAGCCCAAACACACACCAAGTGGGCCCCGGAAGTGGATTTATGCATCAATTACTTACTCATGTAAACCCTAGTAGCTAGTTTATTATAAACAAGACCTTTTACTAGTCTTTTTGACATCCTGGATTGTATTATTGATCCTGTGATCACGTTTTGGGGGCTGGCCATCTCGGCCATGCCTGGACCTTTCACTTATGTATTTTCATATGGTAGAGTTTCTACACTCCATAGATTAAGGTGTGGAGCTCTGCTGTTCCTCAAAGATTAATGCAAAGTACTACTGTTTTCTATTCAATTCATCTTATTTCGCTTCTAAGATATCCATTCGCACCCAAGAACGTGATGAAGGTGATGATTATGTGTGACGCTCATCACTATTCTCCCCTATGAACACGTGCCTGACAAATACTTCCGTTCTACATGAAATAAGCTAGAATGAATATCTCTTAGATCTCCTAACCAGAATCTTCGTGGCGTAAGCTAGAATGATGGCGGCATTCAAGAGAATCCGGAAAGTTTAAACCTTGTCTGTGGTATTCCGAGTAGGATTCAATGATTGAATGACTGTGACGAGCTTCAAACTCGCGAGTGCTGGGCGTTAGTGACAGACGCAAAAGGAGGGTGAATCCTATTCCAGCATGATCGGGAACCGACAGATGATTAGCCGTGCTGTGACAGAGCATGTGAGCATATTTTTCACTGAGAGGAGGGGATGTAGCCACTGACAACGGTGATGCCCTTGCATAAAGCCAGCCATGGAAAGGAGTAAGACTGATTGGATGAAGATAGCAGGAAAGCAGAGATTCAGAGGAACAAATGCATCTCCAGACGCTTATCTGAAATTCTCACCAATGATTTACATAAGTATTTCTATCCCTTTTATTATATTAAATTCGAAAACACCATTATCAATTTATATCTGCTTGACTGAGATTTGCAAGGTGACCATAGCTTGCTTCATACCAACAATCTCCGTGGGATTCGACCCTTACTCACGTAAGGTATTACTTGGACGACCCAGTGCACTTGCTGGTTAGTTGTATCGAAGTTGTGAACCATGGTATTGGCACCATGTTCTTGGCGCCATTGCCAGGGAAAGAAAGAGCCATGAATTTTACATAATTAAAGTGTAATCACGATTACGCGTACCAAGTTGCTCACGTTGCCAGGGATTGTTTGAGCCTGGACATCACAATTTTGTGCACCAAGTTTTTGGCGCCGTTGCCGGGGATTGTTTGAGTTTGGACAACTGACGGTTCATCTTGTTGCTCAGATTAGGTAATTTTCTTTTTATTTTCTTTTCAAAAATTTTTTCAAAAATTTTTTCAAAAATATTTCAAAATTTTCTCACCTGTTTTCGAAAAAAATTTTAGATTTAAAATCTTTAAGAATGAATTCTAGTGTTTCATGAAGCATGTTGAAACCTGGCTGGCTGTAAAGCCATGTCTGAATTACATGCTGAAGCTTGGCTGGCCATTGGCCATGTCTAGTGTTTTGGACCGGAGCTTTCATTGAAAGCTTGGCTGGCTAGTGAGCCATGTCTAATTCCTGGACTGAAGCTTTAGACTAAGAATGCAAGATTCCTGGAATTCATGTTAAAAATTTTGGAATCCTTATTTTTTCTTTTTCATATAATTTTCGAAAAAAAAAAATCCAAAAAAATTAGAAAATCATAATAATCAAAAATATTTTTCTGTTTCTTGTGTGAGTCTTGAGTCATGTTATAAGTTTGGTGTCACTTGCATGTGCATCCTGCATTTTTCGAAAATATCATGCATTCATAGTGTTCTTCATGATCTTCAAGTTGTTCTTGGTAAGTTTTCTTGTTTGATCTTGATGATTTTTTGTTTTGTGTCTTTTCTTGTTTTTCATATGCATTCTTGAATTCTTAGTGTCTAAGCATTAAAGAATTCTAAGTTTGGTGTCTTGCATGTTTTCTTTGCATTAAAAATTTTTCAATAATGTGTCTATGATGTTCATCTTGACATTCATAATGTTCTTGGTGTTCATCTTGACATTCATAGCATTCTTGCATGCATTCATTGTTTTGATCTAAAAATTTCATGCATTGCATAATTTTCATGTTTTTCATAAAAATTTCAAAAATCAAAAAAATATCTTTCCCTTTTTCTCTCATCAAATTCAAAAATTGAGTTGACTTTTTCAAAAATTTTTAAAATTAAGTTGTTTCTTATGAGTCAAATCAAATTTTCAGTTTGAAAATCTTATCTTTTTCAAAATCTTTTTCAAAAATCAAATCTTTTTCAAAATTCTTAGTTATTTTCGAAAATTCCAAAAATATTTTTCAAAAATATTTTTCTTATTTTTATATCAAATTTTCGAAAATAACATAATCAATTAATGTTTTGATTCAAAAATTTGAAGTTTGTTACTTGCTTGTTAAGAAAGATTCAAACTTTAAGTTCTAGAATCATATCTTGTGATTTCTTGTGAATCAAGTCATTAATTGAGATTTTAAAAATCAAATCTTTTTCAAAATTAGTTTCTAAAATATCTTCTTATCTTATCTTTTTCAAAAATATCTTTTCAAAATATCTTTTCTAACTTCCTAACTTCTTATCTTTTCAAAATTTGTTTCAACTAACTAACTAACTTTTTGTTTGTTTCTTAACTTTTTCAAAACTACCTAACTAACTCTCTCTCTCTAATTTTCGAAAATATCTTCCCTCTTTTTCAAAAATTTCTTTTTAATTAACTAAGTATTCTTATTTTTATTTTTAATTTTAAAAATTTTTTTCGAAAAAATACTAACAATTTTCAAAAACCATTTTCGAAAATCACTAACTCTTTTTCAAAATAATTTTTGAAAATTATCCCTCCCCCAACTTATTCTATTTATTCATTCATATCCTAATATCTCATCTCACATCTCTGCCATCCTCACAGTTGTGTTTCTTCCATTATATTACATTCTTTGTCTCCCCCTCTTCTTCTACTCACACAGGGATTCCTATACTGTGGTATAAAGGATCTCTATTATTATTATTATTATTATTTTTCTGTGCCTTCTTCTTTGTCATATGAGCAGGAGCAAGGATAAGAACATTCTTGTGGAAGCAGATCTAGAACCTGAAAGGACTCTGAAGAGAAAATTAAGAGAAGCTAAATTACAACAATCCAGAGAAAACCTTTCAGAAATTTTCGAACAGGAAGAGGAGATGGCGGCCGAAAATAATAATAATGTAAGGAAGATGCTTGGTAACTTTACTGCACCTAATTCCAATTTACATGGAAGAAGCATCTCCATTCCTGCCATTGGAGCAAACAACTTTGAGCTGAAACCTCAATTAGTTTCTCTGATGCAGCAGAACTGCAAGTTTCATGGACTTCCATCTGAAGATCCTTTTCAGTTCTTAACTGAATTCTTGCAGATATGTGATACTGTTAAGACTAATGGAGTAGATCCTGAAGTCTACAGGCTCATGCTTTTCCCTTTTGCTGTAAGAGACAGAGCTAGATTATGGTTGGATTCTCAACCCAAAGACAGCCTGAGCTCTTGGGATAAGCTGGTCACGGCTTTCTTAGCCAAGTACTTTCCTCCTCAAAAGCTGAGCAAGCTTAGAGCTGATGTTCAAACCTTCAGACAGAAAGAAGGTGAATCCCTCTATGAAACTTGGGAAAGATACAAACAGTTGACCAAAAAGTGTCCTTCTGACATGCTTTCAGAATGGACCATCCTGGATATATTCTATGATGGTTTATCTGAGCTATCAAAAATGTCACTGGACACTTCTGCAGGTGGATCCATTCACCTAAAGAAAACGCCTGCAGAAGCTCAAGAACTCATTGACATGGTTGCTAATAACCAGTTCATGCACACTTCTGAAAGGAATCCTGTGAATAATGGGACGCCTATGAAGAAGGGAGTTCTTGAGGTTGATACTCTAAATGCCATATTGGCTCAGAATAAAATATTGACTCAGCAAGTCACTATGATCTCTCAGAGTCTGAATGGAATGCAAGCTGCATCCAACAGTACTCAAGAGGCTTCTCATGAAGAAGAAGCTTATGATCCTGAGAACCCTGCAATAGCAGAGGTGAACTACTTAGGTGAACCTTATGGAAATACCTATAACTCATCATGGAGAAATCATCCAAATTTCTCATGGAAGGATCAAAAGCCTCAACAAGGCTTTAATAATGGTGGAAGAAACAGGTTTAACAATAATAAACCTTTTCCATCATCCACTCAGCAACAAACAGAGAACTCTGAACAAAATATTTCTAATTTAGCAAACTTAGTCTCTGATCTGTCTAAGGCCACTGTAAGTTTCATGAATGAAACAAGATCTTCCATTAGAAATCTGGAAGCACAAGTGGGCCAGCTGAGTAAAAGGATCACTGAAATCCCTCCTAGTATTCTCCCAAGCAATACAGAAGAGAATCCAAAAGGAGAGTGCAAGGCTATTGACATAAGCACCATGGCCGAACCTGTGAGGAGAGGAGAGGACGTGAATCCCAAGGAGGAAGACCTCCTGGGACGTTCAGTGACCAATAAAGAGCTTCCCTCTGAGGAACCAAAGGAATCTGAGACTCATCTAGAGACCATAGAGATTCCATTGAACCTCCTTATGCCCTTCATGAGCTCTGATGAGTATTCCTCTTCTGAAGAGTATGAGGATGTTACTGAAGAGCAAACTGCCAAGTTTCTTGGTGCAATCATGAAGCTAAATGCCAAATTATTTGGCATTGATACTTGGGAAGTTGAACCTCCCTTGTTCATCAATGAACTAAGTGATCTGGATCAACTGACATTGCCTCAGAAGAGACAGGATCCTGGAAAGTTCATAATACCCTGCACCATAGGCACCATGATCTTTAAGGCTCTGTGTGACCTTGGTTCAGGAATAAACCTCATGCCCCTCTCTGTAATAGAGAAACTGGGAATCTATGGGGTGCAAGCTGCTAAAATCTCATTAGAGATGGCAGACAGTTCAAGAAAATATGCATATGGACAAGTAGAGGATGTGTTAGTAAAGGTTGAAGGCCTTTACATCCCTGCTGATTTCATAGTCCTGGATACTGGAAAGGAAGAGGATGAATCCATCATCCTAGGAAGACCTTTCCTGGCCATAGCAAGAGCTGTGATTGATGTTGACAGAGGTGAAATAGTCCTTCAATGAAATGAGAACTCCCTTGTGTTCAAAACTCAAGGATCTCCCTCTGCAACCTTGGAGAGGAAGCAGAAAAAGCTTCTCTCAAAGCAGAGTCAACCAGAGCCCCCACAGTCAAACTCTAAGTTTGGTGTTGAACTCCCATATCCAAACTCTAAGTTTGGTGTTGGAGAGTCTCAACAAAGCTCTGCACATCTGTGAGGCTCCATGAGAGCCCACTGTCAAGCTATTGACATTAAAGAAGCGCTTGTTGGGAGGCAACCCAATTTTTATTTATCTAACTATATCTTTCTTAGTTATATGTCTTTGTAGGTTCATGATCATGTGAAGTCACAAAATAAATATAAAAATTGAAAACGGAATCAAAAACAGCAGAAGAAAAATCACACCCTGGAGGAGCATCTGTCTGGCGTTCAGCGCCAGAACAGAGCATGGTTCTGGCGCTGAACGCCCAAAATGGACAGCTTCTGGGCGCTGAACGCCAGAAATGGCACACAAATGGGCGTTGAACGCCCAAAATGGCCACCAACCTGGCGCTGAACGCCCAGAGTTGTGTGCAAAGGCATTTTTACATGCCTAATGGGTGCAGGGATGTAAATCCTTGAACACCTCAGGATCTGTGGACCCCACAGGATCCACTCAGGATCTGTGGACCCCACAGGACCCACTCAGGATTTGTGGACCCTACAGGATCCCCACCTACCTTCACTCACTTCTTCTCACCACTCTCTTTCACACAAACCACATATACACTCTTCCCCAAAAACCCTTCACCAATCACCTCAAACTCTCTTCCCCATCACCTCTTCACCACTCACATCCATCTACTCTTCCCCATAAACCTACCTCATAAACTCCACCTACCTTCAAAAATTCAAAACCAATTTCCCACCCAAACCCACCCATATGGCCGAAACCTTCCCCCTCCCTTCCCTATATAAAGACCTCCATTCTTCGTCAAATTCACACAACACATCCCTCTACACTCCTCTTGGCCGAAACCACATCTCCCTCTCTCTCTCCATATTTCTTCTTCTTCTTCTATTCTTTTGTTTATTGCTCGAGGGTGAGCAATATTCTAAGTTTGGTGTGGTAAAAGCATAAGCTTTTTGTTTTTCCATTACCATTGATGGCACCTAAGACCGGAGAATCCTCTAGAAAGGGGAAAGGGAAGATAAAAGCTTCCACCTCCGAGTCATGGGAGATGGTAAGGTTCATCTTCAAAGCCCATCAAGACCATTTCTATGATGTTGTGGCCAAGAAGAAGGTGATCCCTGAGGTCCCTTTCAAACTCAAAAGAAATGAGTATCCGGAGATCCGACATGAAATTCAAAGAAGAGGTTGGGAAGTTCTAACAAATCCCATCCAACAAGTCGGCATCCTAATGGTTCAAGAGTTCTATGCCAACGCATGGATCACCAAGAACCATGATCAAAGTAAGAACCCGGATCCAAAGAACTATGTTACAATGGTTCGGGGGAAATACTTGGATTTTAGTCCGGAAAATGTGAGGCTGGCGTTCAACTTACCAAACATGGAAGAGAATGCACGCCCCTACACAAGGAGAGTCAACTTTGATCAAAGGTTGGACCAAGTCCTTATGGACATATGTGTAGAAGGAGCTCAATGGAAGATTGACTCCAAAGGCAAGCCGGTTCAACTAAGAAGATTGGACCTCAAGCCTGTAGCTAGAGGATGGTTGGAGTTCATTCAATGCTCAATCATTCCCACTAGCAACCGGTCTGAAGTTACTATAGACCGGGCCATCATGATCCATAGCATCATGATTGGAGAAGAGGTGGAAGTTCATGAGATTATACCTCAAGAACTCTACATGGTGGCTGACAAGTCCTCCACTATGGCAAGGTTAGCCTTTCCTCACCTCATCTGCCACCTATGCAATTCGGCTGGGATTGACATAGAGGAAGATATCCTCATTAAAGAGGACAAGCCCATCACTAAGAAAAAGATGGAGCAAGAAAGAGAGCCCAGTGATGGAGCTCAAGAGGCACAAGAAGCTCATTTCCATGAGATCCCAGAGATGCCTCAAATGCACTTTCCTCCACAAAATTATTGGGAGCAAATCAACACCTCCCTAGGAGAATTGAGTTCCAATATGGGACAACTAAGGGTGGAACATCAAGAGCACTCCATCATGCTTCATGAAATAAGAGAAGATCAAAAAGCAATGAGGGAGGAGCAACAAAGACAAGGAAGAGACATAGAAGAGCTCAAGGACATCATTGGTTCCTCAAGAAGGAAACGCCACCATCACTAAGGTGGATTCATTCCTTGTTCTTGCTTTCTCTATTTTTCGTTTTCTATGTTATGTGCTTATCTCTGTTTGTGTCTTCATTACATGATCATTAGTAGTTAGTAACTATGTCCTAAAGTTATGAATGTCCTATGAATCCTTCACCTCTCTTAAATGAAAAATGTTTTAATTCAAAAGAACAAGAAGTACATGAGTTTTGAATTTATCCTTGAACTTAGCTTAATTATATTGATGTGGTGACAATGCTTCTTGTTTTCTGAATGTATGCTTGAACAGTGCATATGTCTTTTGAAGTTGTTGTTTAAGGATGTTAAATATGTTGGCTCTTGAAAGAATGATGACTAGGAGACATGTTATTTGATAATCTGAAAAATCATAAAAATGATTCTTGAAGCAAGAAAAAGCAGCAAAGAACAAAGCTTGCAGAAAAAAAAAAGAAAAAAAAAATAGGCGAAAAAAATATAGAAAGAAAAAGCAAGCAGAACAAGCCAAAAGCTCTTAAAACCAAGAGGCAAGAGCAAAAAGCCAATAACCCTTAAAACCAAAAGGCAAGGGCAAATAAAAAGGATCCCAAGGCTTTGAGCATCAGTGGATTGGAGGGCCTAAAGGAATAAAATCCTGGTCTAAGCGGCTAAACCAAGCTGTCCCTAACCATGTGCTTGTGGCGTGTAGGTGTCAAGTGAAAACTTGAGACTGAGCGGTTAAAGTCAAGGTCCAAAGCAAAAAAAAAAAAAAAGAGAGAGTGTGCTTAAGAACCCTGGACACCTCTAATTGGGGACTTTAGCAAAGCTGAGTCACAATCTGAAAAGGTTCACCCAATTATGTGTCTGTGGCATTTATGTATCCGGTGGTAATACTGGAAAACAAAGTGCTTAGGGCCACGGCCAAGACTCATAAAGAAGCTGTGTTCAAGAATCATCATACTGAACTTGGAGAGTCAATAACACTATTCGAAATTTGAAGTTCCTATAGATGCCAATCATTCTAAACTTCAATGGATAAAGTGAGATGCCAAAACTATTCAAGAGGCAAAAAGCTATAAGTCCCGCTCATATGATTGAAGCTCTGTTTCATTGATAGTTTGGAATTTATAGTATATTCTCTTCTTTTTATCCTATTTGATTTTCAGTTGCTTGGGGACAAGCAACAATTTAAGTTTGGTGTTGTGATGAGCGGATAATTTATACACTTTTTGGCATTGTTTTTAGTATGTTTTTAGTAGGATCTAGTTACTTTTAGGGATGTTTTCATTAGTTTTTATGTTAAATTCACATTTCTGGACTTTACTATGAGTTTGTGTGTTTTTCTGTGATTTCAGGTATTTTCTGGCTGAAATTGAGGGACTTGAGCAAAAATCAGATTCAGAGGTTGAAGAAGGACTGCTGATGCTGTTGGATTCTGACCTCCCTGCACTCAAAGTGGATTTTAGGGAGCTACAGAACTTGAAATGGCGCGCTTCCAATTGCGTTAGAAAGTAGACATCCAGGGCTTTCCAGCAATATATAATAGTCCATACTTTGGCCAAGAATAGACGACGTAAACTGGCGTTCAACGCCAGCTCTCTGCCCAAATCTGGTGTCCAGCGCCAGAAAAGGAGCCAAAACCAGAGTTGAACGCCCAAACTGGCATAAAAGCTAGCGTTCAACTCCAAGAAAGACCTCTACACGTGCAACACTCAAGCTCAGCCCAAACACACACCAAGTGGGCTCCGGAAGTGGATTTATGCATCAATTACTTACTCATGTAAACCCTAGTAGCTAGTTTATTATAAATAGGACCTTTTACTAGTCTTTTTGACATCCTGGATTGTATTATTGATCCTGTGATCACGTTTTGGGGGCTGGCCATCTCGGCCATGCCTGGACCTTTCACTTATGTATTTTCATACGGTAGAGTTTCTACACTCCATAGATTAAGGTGTGGAGCTCTGCTGTTCCTCAAAGATTAATGCAAAGTACTACTGTTTTCTATTCAATTCATCTTATTTCGCTTCTAAGATATCCATTCGCACCCAAGAACGTGATGAAGGTGATGATTATGTGTGACGCTCATCACCATTCTCTCCTATGAACACGTGCCTGACAAACACTTCCGTTCTACATGAAATAAGCTAGAATGAATATCTCTTAGATCTCCTAACCAGAATCTTCGTGGCGTAAGCTAGAATGATGGCGGCATTCAAGAGAATCCGGAAAGTCTAAACCTTGTCTGTGGTATTCCGAGTAGGATTCAATGATTGAATGACTGTGACGAGCTTCAAACTCGCGAGTGCTGGGCGTTAGTGACAGACACAAAAGGAGGGTGAATCCTATTCCAGCATGATCGAGAACCGACAGATGATTAGCCGTGCTGTGACAGAACATGTGAGCATATTTTTCACTGAGAGGAGGGGATGTAGCCACTGACAACGGTGATGCCCTTGCATAAAGCCAGCCATGGAAAGGAGTAAGACTGATTGGATGAAGATAGCAGGAAAGCAGAGATTCAGAGGAACAAATGCATCTCCAGACGCTTATCTGAAATTCTCACCAATGATTTATATAAGTATTTCTATCCCTTTTGTTATATTAAATTCGAAAACACCATTATCAATTTATATCTGCTTGACTGAGATTTGCAAGGTGACCATAGCTTGCTTCATACCAACAATCTCCGTGGGATTCGACCCTTAATCACGTAAGGTATTACTTGGACGACCCAGTGCACTTGCTGGTTAGTTGTATCGAAGTTGTGAACCATGGTATTGGCACCATGTTCTTGGCGCCATTGCCAGGGAAAGAAAGATCCATGAATTTTACATAATTAAAGTGTAATCACGATTACGCGTACCAAGTTGCTCACGTTGCCAGGGATTGTTTGAGCCTGGACATCACAATTTCGTGCACCAATATACTATGCTAGCAAAGTCCTTAATGAAACTCAAAGAAATTATACCACTACTGAAAAGGAGTTGCTAGCAATAGTTTTTGCATTTGACAAATTTAGATCATACCTCATTGGTGCTAAAGTGATTGTTTTTACAGATCACACAGCACTTAAATATTTGTTTGCCAAGTAAGAATCAAAGCCAAGACTAATAAGGTGGATCTTACTATTGCAGGAATTCGATATTGAAATCAGAGACAAGAAAGGAGTGGAGAACAAGGTGGCAGATCACCTATCCAGAATCCCTCATGATCAAGGTGGAGAAAATGATACAAATGTGAACGAGCTCTTCCCTGATGAGCAGTTGATGACAGTTCACAAAGCACCATAGTTCGCAGATATTGCAAATTTCAAGGCAACTGGGGCATTACCCCCAGGGATCAATAAACATCAAAAGAGGAAGCTCATGAATGATGCAAAATACTTTGTCTGGGACGAGCCATATCTCTTCAAGAAATGTTCAGATAGAATTCTTAGAAGATGTGTTTCGGAAGAGGAAGGGAGAGAAGTCCTGTGGAACTGCCACGGTTCATGCTATGGCGGGCACTTTGGAGGGGACAGAACTGCAGCAAAGGTGTTACAAAGCGGATTCTTTTGGCCCACCCTTTTCAAGGATGCCAAGGAACTAGTAAAAAGCTGCAATGAATGCCAAAGATTCGGAAACCTGCCCAAAAGAAATGCCATGCCACAAAATTTCATCTTGGAACTGGAACTGTTTGATGTGTGGGGAATTGATTTCATGGGACCATTCCCAACCTCATATGCAAACAAGTACATCCTGGTAGCAGTGGATTATGTTTCCAAGTGTGTAGAGGCTATTACAACCCCAACTAATGATAACAAGATAGTCATGAACTTCTTCAGGAAGAATATCTTTAGCCGGTTTGGAGTCCCAAGAGCCCTCATCAGTGATGGAGGGAGCCACTTTTGTAACAAACCACTAGAAGCTCTCCTCTTACGATATGGGGTAAAACACAAAGTAGCCACACCTTACCATCCTCAAACAAGTGGGCAAACTGAGATATCCAACAGAGAGCTGAAGAGGATCCTGGAAAAGACTGTGGGCGCATCTAGAAAGGATTGGTCGAAGAAGTTGGATGATGCTCTTTGGGCATACAGAACAGCATTCAAAACTCCACTTGGAATGTCTCCATATCAACTAGTCTATGGGAAGGCTTGTCATTTACCACTGGAGCTGGAACACAAAGCTCTTTGGGCTATCAAGATACTAAATTTTGACAGCATTGCTGCTGGTGCAAAAAGGATCTTGCAGCTGCAAGAGATGGAGGAATTCAGGTCACAAGCCTATGAAAACACTAAGATGTATAAAGATAAGGCAAAGAGAAAACATGACATGCATCTGGCACCCAGGAGTTTTGAAAAAGGACAGCAAGTACTCCTTTACAATTCTAAATTAAGGCTGTTCCCAGGAAAACTCAAGTCAAGGTGGTCCGGACCTTTCATGGTTACAAAAGTATCACCATATGGCCACATCGAAATCACGGATGAAGGTTCAGAGAGGACTTTTACAGTGAATGGACAAAGACTCAAGCATTATCTGGGCAACATGGGGGAAAATCCCAGAGTAAAGTACCATCTCAAGTAATTAAGAACTTGTCGAGCTAGCGACGATAAAAGAGCGCTCTGTTGGGAGGCAACCCAACCTCAGGTAGTTTCACTTTCATCTTTATTTCAATAAAAATCATAAAGTTGTTTCCCCTGTATTGTAAGGAGCTAAGTTTGGTGTTCCACACCAGCACAATCCAAGAGTGATAGTGTAGTTCTAAGTTTGGTGTTCCACTAAAGGACATTGGTTAGAATTACACTCCACTCCAAAAGAACATTGCTAGCTCCATCCAATCAAGAGAAACCACTTAGATGAAGTTAGACTATAGGTGATCATTGCTTTGTTGATAACAAGATATGAGGGTCTCTGCATATATGCAATGTTTTGTACTGGGCAAAGAACTAAGTTTGGTGTTCACACACCAAATTGAGTTCGAGAGGCACAAGCATATATGTAAGCTAACTATATCTCAAGTGCTTTGGGAACAAGCAACTTCCAGTAACCTTGCAGGAATCTTATAAGGAAATGGTGCACCTTCACCCAAAGAAGTGAGGCAGCAAAAACTAGGATGATGACAAAGAGAGAGGGGGACCAGAGATCATCACCCGAAGGTTGTATTGTTACCTAATTCCATTGTACTCAGAATTGTTGAAAGTTGGAAGTCCGAATGCACTTTTGATTTGTAGTTACTCGTAGTTGAACCCTTTTTAAATTCTGTCTTTTAAGTTCTGAATAGGTCTCTGTGTGCTGGTCTTTATGTTACTGCACCATCACTTAACTTAATTGTATGCTTGTCCCTTTAAATCAAATAAAAAGAGAATGATTGTTTTCAAAAGACCAGGGTAGAGTTCATATTGTGGAAGTGCATTCATGAATCTTTGGGGTAGTCATAAGTTAGCTAAGTTGGTTCAACCACAAGGCTGGGATGACAATTATCTGGCCTGAATACTTTGCTTTGGATACACTCATGAGACTAAGTTAATAACAAGATCCTAAGAAGAGAAAAGGGAAAGAACAATGGAAGTGAAAAACAAAAGAAAAAGAGTAAGCAATAAGGCTAGGCATCAATGGTTTTAATCTTGAGGCAAGTGTCTGTGGTGCTCCTGTGTGAGGGATCTACTTGGATGAATAAGCTCTTAGGGGTGCCTTAGCACTTGGTAACTTGGGTTAACTAACTCGGGATTATCAGCTGAAAGTCCACTATCAAGAGTAACCTTCACTAGAACACTTAGTAACCCAAAGAGTTGCTGGACACCAAGGTCTCAAGAAAAGAAAATAAATAAACTAAATGCCTGTAGTGTGTATGTATGGGGGATAGGCTTGAGGGAGTAAGTCCTTAGGGGTGTCTCAACACCTAGCACCTTGAACCAACTGGTTCGGGAGTGTTGGCTGAAAGCTTATCTTAAAGAGTTGCCCCCTTACAGAGCACTTAGCCTAAATAACACAAACTACCCTTGAAATAACAATAAAAGGATCAATGAATAAAAGTCTCATAGGATATAAAGAAAGTGGGTATTTTAGGACATGATAAAGGTCTGAAAGCCAGTAATGGAATGAACCTAAATTGCTATGCATGAAACCACCATAAAATCAGTAACATAACTTCCACAAGAATGACTCATTCCTCTGGATATTCCATTCATCATTCTCTTGTTCCAGTACTTGCTTAGGGACAAGCAAGCTTTAAGTTTGGTGTTGTGATGCCAGGGCATCTTGGCCAGTTTCACTGACCTTTTCTTTACTGTTTTTAGGTTAGTTTCATGCATTTCTTTAGGAAATAAGCTAGTTTTGGGTAGATATTCACTTATGCCTTGATTCAAGCATACATTGTGCATTTTACATAATTTCATGAGGATTTTGCATAAGTTTAGTGACAAATATTATGTTGCATTACTCATGACTTGGACTAGAGCTTTGATGCACTTTATTGCTTGATTTCAGGACCAAAAAGAAGCAAGAAAAGGGGAGGTAACTTGCAAGGTTAATGAGAAAAGTGATTGCCAATAACACTCTCAAAAAAAGCCATCAATGCCCACGTTAGAGAGTCACGTTAACTAAGTTAACGTGAACTCTAACGTGGAGAAGAGAAGTTGAGCCAACGTTAGTGACACTTAACATTGTCACTAACGTTGGCAATTACTCATAAGTGGTCACGTTAGAAGCCACGTTAACCTAGGTTAACGTGGCCTCTAACATTAAGGGGGGAAGAGAAGCCAACGTTAGTGACACTCAACATTGTCACTAACGTTGGCCTATGGTGCAAAGTACCACGTTAATTCCCATGTTAACTTGGTTAATGTGGGAACTAACGTAAGGGATGAAGAGTTGTCGACAACGTTAGTGACACTCAACAGTGTCACTAACGTTGAAGCAACCACACAACCCCTAAGAGTCACGTTAACTTCCACGTTAACTTGGTTAACGTGGAAGCTAACGATGAGGAATGAAGGATGAGCCAACGTTAGTGACACTCAACATTGTCACTAACGTTGGGATGGCTAAAGATGGCCACGTTAGAAGCCACGTTAACCTAGTTAACGTGGACTCTAACGTGAGACCTGGGGGCACATTGGAACGTTAGTGACAATGTTGAATGTCACTAACGTTCTCGAAGGATGGCAAGGGCCACGTTAGAAGCCACGTTAACCTAGTTAACGTGGGCTTTAACGTGAACCAAGAAGGGGCACACTGGAACATTAGTGACAATGTTGAGTGTCACTAACGTTATCGAAGGTTAACAAGGCAACGTTAAAAGCCACGTTAACCTAGTTAACGTGGGTTTTAACGTGAGGCAAAGGGGTGCATTGGAACGTTAGTGACAATGTTAAGTGTCACCAACGTTCTCAAACTTATATTCTCACTAAATATTAACACCCCTAACGTCCTGAACTAAAGTCTCCGCCCACTTCGCACTTTCTCTCTGCAAGTAAAGCCAAGCCTAAATAAAGAAAGGAATTGCTTCAAACTCAAGATCCAAAGGCCCAAGACTTGAAGAATCACACTAGAAGCTGAGAAGAGTGGTATATATAGGAGTAGCTTTGAATTGAGAAGAAGTTCTGAAGGCTAGGAAAAAGAGAACTACTCTCTGTATTTTACTTTCTTTGCAATTTCTAGTTTTGTGATGTATTCTCCATCTTTGTTTTCATTTTCAAGAGCTATGAACAACTAAACCCCTTTCATTGGGTTAGGGAGCTCTGTTGTAATTTGATGGATCAATACTAATTTTCATTATTCTTCTTCTATCTTTCCTCTTGATTTTACTTGAAAGCTTTCGATCTTCATCCAATTGAGTAGTTATCTTGGAAGAGAAGCTATTCAAACTTGGATCTCTTTTGAACCTTGAAAGAGGAATGAAGAGATCAAGCTAGAAATGCTTTCTCATGCTGGACCAAATTGGGTTTGGATGGGTATGTGACTATAACCCTCTCAATACTTGATTTGGGAAATGCATGTGGTATAATCAGTGACCATACTTCATCTCTTCTCATGAGCAATTGACCAAGGAATTGGCTATTGATCAAGATTTGAGAGATTGAATTGCAAGAAATTGTAATTCAATCACTTAAGATTGCCAAGGAGATCAATGAGTGCATTGATTGAGGAAGAGATGAAAATGAACTTGATCCGGAGAATTGCAACATCTCCTAAGCCCAATGAACTCCCCATCTCTAATCTTACCCATTCTCTTTAATTTCTGCCATTTACTTTTATGAGCAAATCCCCCATTCCCATTTACAATTCTGCAATTTATTTTCAGTCATTTACTTCCAGTTCTTTAATTCTAGCATTTACTTTTCTGTTATTTACATTCCCGCCATTTTATTTTCTGCAACTCTCAACCCAAATTCTGGATTCGCTCAACTAGAACATTCTTCTAATTAAAGTTGCTTGATCAATCAATCCCTGTGGGATTCGACCTCACTCTTTTGTGAGTTTTTACTTGACGATAAATTTGGTACACTTGCCGAAGGGAGATTTGTTGAGAGACAAGTTTTCCGAGCATCAGAAATGAAAAACAGAAAAATAAGAACAAGAAATTTAAAGAACGTGTCCACCTTAGTGACGGCGGCTAGTTCTTCCTTTTGAAGATCTTATGGAGTGCTTGATTGCCTTTGTTGCTCCTCTCTCATGGCCTTTTGGTCCTCTCTGATTTCATTGAGGATAATGGAGTGCTCTTGGTGCTCCATTCTTAGTTGCTCCATGTTGAAACTCAAATCTCCTAAAGAGGTGTTGAGTTTCTCCCAATAGTTTTATGGAGGAAATGCATCCCTTGAGGCATCTCAGGGATTTCTTGATGAGAAATTTCCTCATGCTATTGTTGAGGTCCATGAGTGGGCTCTCTTGTTTGATCCATCCTCTTCTTAGTGATGGGCTTGTCCTCTTCAATGAGGATGTCTTCCTCTATGACAACTCCAGCTGAATTGCATAGGTGACAGATGAGATGATGAAAGGCTAACCTTGCCAAAGTGGAGGGTTTTTCCTCCACCTTGTAGAGTTCTAGAGGTATGATCTCATGAACTTTTACTTCCTCTCCAATCATGATACTATGGATCATGATAGCCCAGTCTATTGTAACTTCAAACCGGTTGCTAGTAGGAATGATAGACGTTAGATGAACTCCAACCATCCCCTAGCCACGAGTTTGAGGTCAGGCCTTCTCAATTGAACCGGCTTACCTCTTGAGTCTCTCTTCTATTGTGCTCCTTCCATACAAATGTCCATGAGGACTTAGTCCAACCTTTGATCAAAGTTGACTCTTCTAGTGAAAGGATAAGGATCTCCTCTCATTATTGGCAAGTTGAATGCCAACCTTACAGTTTCCGGACTGAAATCCAAGTATTTTCCCCAAACCATTGTGAGCCAATTCTTTGGGTTCGGGTTCACACTTTGATCATGGTTCTTAGTGATCCATGCATTAGCATAAAACTCTTGAACCATTAGGATTCTGACTTATTGGATGGGGTTGGTGAGAGCTTCCCAACCTGTTATTCGAACCTCACATCGAATTTCTGGATATTCACTCTTTTTGAGCATGAAGGGGACCTCAGGGATCACCCTTTTCTTGGCCACAACTTCATAGAAGTGGTCTTGATGGATTTTTGAGATGAATCTCTCCATCTCCCATGACTCGGATGTGGAAGCAATTGCCTTCCCTTTCCTCTTTCTAGAGGTTTCTTTGGCCTTAGGTGCCATTAATGGTTATGGAAAAACAAAAAGCAGAGCCTTTTCCCACACCAAACTTAAAAGGTTCGCTTGTCCTCGAGCAAAAGAAGAAAGAAAGGAGGAGAAAAAGAAGAAATGGGGGAGATAGACGGGTGTTTAGGTTTCAGCCAAGGGGGAGGGGGTTTAAGTGTTTATGATGTGTGAAATTGAAAGTGGTAAGGAGGGGTATTTATAGGGTAGGAGAGAGGGGGAATTCGTGTAAGAGGGGTTGGGTTTGGGAGAGAAATGTTTTGAATTTGAATGGTGAGGTAGGTGTGGTTTTATGATGGATGGATGTGAGTGGTGAAGAGATTATGGGTAAGAGGTATTGACGTGATTGGTCAAGGATATTTGGGGAAGAGTGTTATGGAGCGGTGTGAAGAGGAGAGAGAGTGAGTTGGGATAGGTGGGGATCCTGTGGGGTCCACAGATCCTAAGGTGTCAAAGAATTCTGCTCCTTGCACCTTTCTGGCATTTAAATGCCCTCTGTGTGCCATTTCTGGCGTTTAACACCAACTCTGCTATCTTTTCTGGCGTTAAACGCCAGTCTGTCTGCCAATTCTGGCGTTTAATGCCAGCCAGACACCAGACACCTTTTTTTGGTGTTAAACGCCAGTCTGCCTGCCATTTCTGGCATTTAACACCCAGAATACTGCCAGACTGGGCGTTAAACGCCCATTCTGCTATCCTTACTGGTGTTTAAATGCCAGCAAGCCTGTCCTCCAGGGTTTGCTGTTTTTGATGCTGTTTTTGATTTTGCTTTAATTCTACAGCTGTTTTTATGACTTCACATAATCATCAACCTAAAGAAAACATAAAATAACAATGGAAAACAAATGTCTATAAAATTAAATATAAGTAAATAACATTGGGTTGCCTCCCAATAAGCACTTCTTTAATGTCAATAGCTTGACAGTGAGCTCTTAGAGAGCTTCACAGAGGCTCAGAGCTTAATGGTGGCCTCCCAACACCAAACTTAGAAGTTGAGTGTGGGGGATCTATTTGACTCTGTATTGAAAGAAGCTTTTCATGCTTCTTCTCCATGGTTACAGAAGAAGATCCTTGAGCCTTGAACACAAGGTAGTCCTCATTCAATTGAAGGACTAACTCTCCTCTGTCCACATCAATCACAGCTCTTACTGTAGCTAGGAAGGATCTTTCAAGGATAATGGATTCATCCTCATCCTTTCCAGTGTCTACGATTATGAAGTCAGCAGGGATGTACATGCCTTCAACCTTCACTAAGACATCCTCTACAAGTCCATAAGCCTGTTTCATTGATTTGTCTACCATCTCTAGTGAGATTCTTGCAGCTTGTACCTCAAAGATCCCTAGTTTCTCCATTACAGAGAGTGGCATGGGGTTTATTCCTGACTCCAGGTCACACAGAGCCTTCTCAAAGGTCATGGTGCCTATGGTACAGGGTATTAAGAACTTTCCAGGATCCGGTTTTTTCTGAGGTAGTTTTAGTTGAACCAAGGCATTCAGTTTATTGATGAGCAATATAGGTTCATCCTCCCAAGTCTCATTACCAAATAACTTGGTATTCAGCTTCATGATTGCTCCTAGATACTGAGCAACTTGCTTTTCAACAATATCTTCATCCTCTTCAGAGGAAGAGTACTCATCAGAGGTCATGAATGGCAACAGTAGGTTCAGTGGAATCTCTATGGTCTCTGTATGAGCCTCAGATTCCTTTGGTTACTCATTAGGGAACTCCTTAGTGGTTAGTGAACATCTATTGAGGTCTTCCTCACTGGAAATCACTGCCTCTTCCTCCTCTATAGTTTCGGCCATGTTGGGTATATTGATGGCCTTGCACTCTCTCTTTGGATTCTCTTATGTATTGCTTGGGAGAGTACTAGGAGGAGTTTCAGTAACTCTTTTATTCAGCTGACCCACTTGTGCCTCCAAATTTCTGATGGAGGACCTTGTTTCAGTCATGAAACTAAGAGTGGTCTTAAATAGATCAGAGACTATGGTTGCTAAGTTAGAGAGGCTCTGCTTAGAATTCTCTGTCTGTTGCTCAGAAGATGATGGAAAAGGCTTACTATTGCCAAACCTATTTCTCCCACCATTATTATTATTGAAGCCTTGATGAGGCTTCTGTTGATCCTTCCATGAGAAATTTGGATGATTTCTCCAGGAAGGACTATAGGTGTTTCCATAGGATTCTCCCATGTAATTCACCTCTTCCATTGCAGGATTCTCAGGGTCATAAGCTTCTCCTTCAGAGGAGGCTTCTTTAGCACTGCCAGATGCAGCTTGCATTCCAGTCAGATTTTGAGAAATCATATTGATTTGTTGGGTCAATATTTTGTTCTGAGCCAATATGGCATTTAGAGTATCAATCTCAAGAACTCCTTTCTTCTGAGTCATCTCATTATTCACAGGATTTCGTTCAGAAGTATACATGAACTGGTTATTTGCAACCATCTCAGTGAGTTCCTGGGCTTCTGCAGGCATTTTCTTTAGATGAAGAGATCCACCAGCAGAGTGGTCCAATGACATCTTGGACAATTTAGATAGACCATCATAGAATATACATAAGATGCTCCATTCTGAAAGCATGTCAGAAGGACACCTTCTGATCAATTGTTTGTATCTTTCCCAAGTTTCATAGAGGAATTTACCTTCCTTCTGTCTGAAGGTTTGGACTTCCACTCTAAGCTTGCTCAACTTTTGAGGTGGAAAGAATTTGGCCAAGAAAGCATTGACCAACTTTTCCCAAGAGTTCAGGTTTTCTTTAGGTTGTGAGTCCAGCCATATCCTAACCCTGTCTCTTACAGCAAAAGAGAAAAGCATAAGTCTGTAGACCTCGGGATAAACCCTATTGGTCTTAACAGTGTCACAGATTTGCAAGAATTCAGCTAAGAACTGATGAGGATCTTCCAATGGAAGTCCATGAAACTTGCAATTCTGCTGCATTAGAGAAACTAATTGAGGCTTAAGCTCAAAGTTGTTTGCACCAATTGTAGGAATTGAGATGCTTCTTCCGTAGAAGTCAGAAGTTGGTGCAGTAAAGTTACCAAGCACCTTCCTTGCATCTCCACCATTGTTATTGTTTTCGGCTGCCATGTCTTCTTCTTTTTCAAAAATTTCTGTAAGGTCCTTTCCAGAGTGTTGTGCTTTAGCTTCTCTTAGCTTCTTCTTCAGAGTCCTTTCAGGTTCAGGATCAGCTTCAACAAGAATGTTCTTATCCTTGTTCCTGCTCATATGAAAAAGAAGAGAACAGAAAAGAAGAGGAATCCTCTATGTCACGGTATAGAGATTCCTTTATGTGAGTATAAGAATAGAAGAATAGAAGAATGAGGTAGAGAGGGAATAAGAAGAATTCGAACACAGAGAGAGGGATAGGGTTTGAATTTTAAGAGGAGGGATGTTAGTGAATAAATAAAATAAATAGAAAGAGATGAGAGAGAGAGATAGAGAGAGAGAGAGTATTCGAATATTAATTAAAATAAAAGAAAAATATTTTTGTTTTTATTTTAATTATTAGTTAGAATTTGAAATTATTAAAAAAAATAAAATAAAATTAGAATTTAAAACAATTAGTTAATTAAAAGGAATTTTGAAAAAGTGGTTAGTGATTTTAGAAAATTAGAGAGAGAGAAAGGTAGTTAGGTGATTTTGAAAAAGATAAGAAATAGTAAACTTTTTAATTAAAACAAACAAGTCAAGTGGTTAATTGAAAAAGATCTGAAAATAAATTTTGAAAAGATAAGAAGTTAGAAAAAGATTTGAAATTAAGTTTTGAAAAAGATATGATTGAAATTAAGTTTTGAAAAAGATTTGAAAAAGAAATTTAAAAAGATTTGATTTTGAAAATTAAAGTTGATGACTTGACTAACAAGAAACTAAAAGATATGATTCTAGAATTTAAAAATTAAACCTTTCTTAAAAAGAAAGTAACAAACTTGAAATTTTTGAATCAAAACATTAATTGTTAGTAAAGTTTTCGAAAATGTGAACTAAAAATAAGAAAAAAGATTTTGAAAATTTATTGAAGAAATTCGAAAATACTAAGAAGAAAATTGAAAAAGATTTGATTTTTGAAAAAGATTTGAAAAGATAGAATTTTTAAATTGAAATTTTGACTTGACTAACAAGAAACAATTAATTTTAAAAATTTTTGACTAAGTCAACTCAAAATTTCGAAAATTATGAGTAAATAAGGGAAAGATATTATTTTTGATTTTTTTGAATTAATGAAGAAAGAGAAAAACAATAAAATGACACAAGACATAAAAATTTAAGATCAAAACAAACAATGCATTTGAAGAACACTTTGAATTTCAAGATGAACACCAAGAACACTTTGAAGATCATGATGAACATCAAGAACATATTTTTGAAAATTTTTAAGAAAAGAGACACATGCAAGACACCAAACTTAAAAATTGTTTTTAATGTTTAGACACTATGAATTTGAAAATGCATATGAAAAACAACAGAAAACACAAAACTAGAAAAATTAAAGATCAAACAAGGTAAAATCATCAAGAACAACTTGAAGATCAAGAAAGAACACAATGCATATATTTTTGAAAATTCAAGAAAAATTAAAAACATGCAATTGACACCAAACTTAAAATTTGACACAAGACTCAAACAAGAAACATAAAATTTTTTTGGTTTTATGATTTTATTAAATTTTTTTGTATATTTTTTCGAATTTTTTTTTGGACAAAGAAAATAAAGAAATTTAAGATTTTTAATAAGAATTCTAGGATTCGTGCAATGTTAGTTTAAAGTTTTGGTCCAAAAGAATTAGACATGGCCAAATGGCCAGCCAAGCTTTAGCAGAGCATTACATACAACAGCCAAATATATAGGAATCCAAAGGCTCCTGCAATGATAAGTGGAAACCTCAGTGCAAAAGATTAGACATGGCTTAACAGCCAGCCAGGCTTCAACATATCTCATGAAACTCTAGAATTCATTCTTAAAAACTCTGAAGAACAAATAATTTTTTTTTGAATTTTTTTGAAAACTATTTTTTTTTGTTTTTTTTGAAAATAAAAATAAAAAGCTTAAACATAAAATAAAATTACCTAATCTAAGCAACAAGATGAACCGTCAGTTATCCAAACTCGAACAATCCCTGGCAACGGCGCCAAAAACTTGGTGCACAAAATTGTGATTCACACTTTTTACAACTCCGCATAACTAACCAGCAAGTGCACTGGGTCGTCCAAGTAATACCTTACGTGAATAAGGGTCGATACCACGGAGATTGTCGGCTTGAAGCAAGCTATGGTCATCTTGTAAATCTCAGTCAGGCGGATTCAAATGGTTATGAGGTTTTGATAATTAAAAGATACATAAAACATAAAATAAAATAAAGATACTTATGTAATTCATTGGTGGGAATTTCAGATAAGCGTTTGGAGATGCTTTGTTGCTTTTGAACCTCTGCTTTCCTATTGTCTTCTTCCAATCATGCGTGTTCCCTTCCATGGCAAGCTGTATGATCCTCTCGGAATAAAAATACCAGGTACGATCTCTGCATGACTAATCAACTATCGGATTTCTCGTCTCGGATGAAAAATACCAGGTACAGCTACCGCACGGCTAATCATCTGTCGGTTCTCACTAGCGTCAGAATATGATCTCTTTATCCTTTTGCACACTGTCACTGCGCCCAACATTCGCAAGTTTGAAGCTCGTCACAGTCATCCCTTCCCAGATCCTACTCGGAATACCACAGACAAGGTTTAGACTTTTCGGATCACAGGAATGTTGCCAATGGTTCTAGCCTATACCACGAAGGCTCTAATCTCAGATTCGGATGATCTGTTGTCAAGATAGATGATGCGAATCGTGGATCAGAGACCCAAGAGAATATACTCCGGCTGTCGTCCAATGACTATGTTGAACATCATGTAGACCGCTTGTGGTTGTCAGGCACGCGGATCTTGGCTAAGCGAGTAACGAAGATAGTGGGTGATTGTCACGGGTCATCCCTTCATTCTGACTTAACTGAATTAAGTACGAGAGTATATCTTGGAGAAGAAGTAGGCGTGAATTGAAAGAAAAATGATAGTACTTGCCTTAATTCATGAAGAACTGCAGAGCTCCGCACCTTAATCTATGAGGTGTAGAAACTCCACCGTAGAAAATACATAAGAGAAAATAGTCTAGGCATGGCCGTGTGGCCAGCCTCCAAGTCCAAGGATTATAATATCATTCTCCACTAATACAATAGTAAACATTGCTATTTATACTAAACTAATTACTAGGGATAACAGAAAATGAATAACTAAGTGCAGATAGTGTAGAAATCCACTTTCGGGGCCCACTTGGTGTGTGCTTGGGCTGAGCATTGAAGTTTTCACATGCATAGGCCATTCTTGGAGTTAAATGCCAGCTTGGGTGCCAGTTTGGGTGTTTAACTCCAGTTTTGGTGCCAGTTCTGGCGTTTTACTCCAGAAAAGGGTCTTTGGTGGGCGTTTGAACGCCAGTTTGGGCCATCAAATCTCGGGCAAAGTATGGACTATTATACATTGCTGGAAAGCCCAAGATGTCTACTTTCCAACGCAATTGAGAGCTCGCCAATGGGGCTTCTATAGATCCATAAAATCCACTTCGAGTACAGGAGAGTCAGAATCCAACAGCATTTGTAGTCCTTTTTCAGCCTCTGAATCAGATTTTTGCTCAGGTCCTTCAATTTCAGCCAGAAAATACTTGAAATCACAAAAAAACACACAAACTCATAGTAAAGTTTGGAAATATGATTTTTTCATAAAAACTAAATAAAAATATAATAAAAAGTAACTAAAACGTACTAAAAACTATGTAAAAACAATGCCAAAAAGGGTATAAATTATCCGCTCATCAGGGATCTTCTCAATTCCGCACTTTCAAACGTTTCAGAACCCTTGTTTTCTCTATGAGTCATGAGCCACTAATCCTCCTTGGTTAAGATTAGCTCTATTTATTTCTATGGATTAAGACTATTGCTTTTCTATTTTAATTAATGTATTAATTCACTTTCAAGGATTACTTTCGTTCTTCATTTTATGAATCTTGGTGGAATGAGAGTATGACCTTTATTCTATATGCGTTCTTGTAATCCTTGGAAAAGGTCTCTCACCTGAACAATAGCTTGAAAGTAAATTCCTCCTAAATTGCTAATTACTTGAACTAATTGGGATACTTCCTCTTAGCTTTGGGTAATTAGGATTTTTGTGGCCATAAACTAGATTTGAACTTAACCCTCTAATCGCAATCAAGTGACCAAGGGATTGGCGGTTGATGAAGGTTAGAGGAGTATAAATCACTAAGATATTAGGGTTTAGTCAATTAAAGTTTGCCATGAAATGAATCTTGCATGATTAAAATAATTGGTAAGGAACCTTAATCCGAAAAAGTAAACATCTCCGATACCTTAACTGTTTTCTCTCATTGATTTTTACACCAACTCAGTATTTGCCCTTATATTCTCTGATTTACTTTTTAATGCTTTTGAAAACCATAAAAAAAGATTTTCTACTTGCCTGACTAAGCCAATCATTCGACCATTGTTGCTCAATCTATCAATCTTCGTAAGATCAACCCTCACTTACCTGAGATATTACTTGGACGACCTGGTGTACTTGCCGATTTAGTTGTGGATATTCTCAAAATTTGCACCAAGTTTTTAGCGCCGTTGCCAGGGATTGACTGTGATTGACAACCACCAGTTGTCTGATTGCTTAGATTAGGTATTTTTCTTAGTTTTGTTTGTTTAATTTTCTTTAATTTTTTGAATTAGGTTTTGTTTATCTCCTTTTAATTTTTTATTCTATGTTTGGTGTCCTATTAGTGATTTTTCTCTTCTAAAATTTTTGAAAAAAATTAGTAGTCTTCCTTGTTTAATTTTTGAAATTTTTGGTATACTTTTCTCTTTCTTGTTTTTGAAATTTTTAGTGTAATTGCTTGCTTTATTTTATTTTATTTCTTTTTTTTACATAGGAGATCTCACTGGGAGTTCTCTATACTTTGACATAGAGATTCCCACTTTTTTTTGTTTTCTGTTTGTTTATGAGCAGAAACAGGAAGGAGCTCACCATGAATCCGAATGAAAATGAGCAACTTAGAAGGACCTTGGGCTAAGATACTACTCCCACCCCTGATTTCTATGGAAACAGTATTGTTGTACCTCCTATTGAAGCAAACAATTTTGAGCTAAAGTCACAGCTAATTACTCTGGTGCAACAAAATTATCAATTTCATGGACTTTCGCAAGAAGATCCAAATCTATTCATTGCCAACTTCCTGCAGATCTGTGATACTGTTTAAACTAATGGGGTGAATCTTGAAATTTACAAGCTAATGATCTTCCTATTTGTTGTGAGGGATAGAGCAAAGCAGTGGCTTGATGCTCAACCCAAGGAGAGTTTGGATAGTTGGGACAAGGTAGTCACAAGTTTCTGAACAAGTTCTTTCCTCCTTAGAGGTTGACTAAGCTAAGGACGGATGTTTAGACCTTTATGTAGGGAGATAGTGAGTCCCTCTATGAAGCCTGGGAGAGGTACAAGTTGATGCTCAGGAAGTGTCCTCCTGACATGTTTCCAGACTGGATCAGGGTGCACATTTTCTATGAAGGACTCTCTGACATGGCCAAAATGTCTCTAGATAATTCTGCAGGTGGTTCTTTACATATAAAAAAAATGCCTGAAGAGGCCAATGAACAGATTGAGATGGTTGCCAATAACCAATACTTATACTCTTCAGAGAGGACTTCGGTAAAGAAAGGAGTCATGGAGGTGGATGCTATAGATGCATTTCTTGCTCAAAACAAGCTCTTATCTTAACAAATAAATCTCATCACTCAGCAATTGAGTAGTGGTGCGTAGCCTAAAGTGGGTTGGGAATTTTCATCAAAATAGAATTAGTGTTGCAAGTATACTCCCAACCCGATAATCGACCCACATCAAAGTTTAATTCAATTGAAAATAACCGAGAGTAATTAAACCTTGGGTCATCTCCCTTGGACAATGCAATTGAGATGTCACACTCTTGGTTGTGAAGAAAATGGGGTTTTCAATTGTGTAAGAAAAGATTAAAAGATCCAAGAAATAAAAGGTTTAAGAGATGATAAAAAAAGGAGATTAGTGCAAGTAAAAAGGAAACTAGATCAAAACTTAGTGAAAATGCTATAAATGCATAAAAGAGCCTTAACTTGAAAATGAAAATTAAGGAATCCTATCATCGCCATAACCACAACTATGATAACTATGATGAGTCAATCTCGCTTCGTCAATCCCTAACATCGAGGAGTAAGTCAAGCAAGCATAATTGACCTTAATCCATAAGTCCTAGCTAACTTACCAATTAACTTGGTAAAAAGCTAGCGTCAATGGAAACAAGAGTCAGCTAACTACCCAAGAATTACCACTGAATGTCAGACATTATGACTCTAGTATCCTAGGAGCTCATTTTCCAAGCCAAGGTGTGAAAATCTACTTAAAATCTATGGTTGGAATTTTCACAAACACCTTGTGGGCATAAAAACAAAACATGGTAAATTGTAAAAGATAATGAAAACTATAACCAAAATATTCACAATATCAACAATAGAAACTCAATCAAGCATATATCAATCATAAAAGACCAAATTCATAAGCAAAAGATTCAAGAAGTCAAAATTGCATATATTAAGAAGTAACTTGAACTAACATCAAAATGTAGCAAAAGTATTGTAATTAAAGAGGAAATTGAGAAGTACTTACAATAAAGATGAGCAAAATCTAAGATCAAAACTTAACTATAAAATGCTACAATGAAAATTTAAAGTAAACCTTAAGAGAGAATTTCCTAAACTACACTGCTCCTACTCCTAATTATGTATTTTTCTATCTAAGTGAGCTCCCTAAAACTAATTCTAAGCTAATCCTTTGATATGGAATGATGTCCCCTTCATATAGCATCTAAAAATGGCTTCAGCACTCCAAAAATTGGGCCAAGAAAGCCCTAAATTCACGAGCCACGTGACATTTTAATGAGGTCACGCGCAGGGACTTGTGCGTATGTGTGCGTATGTACACTTGACTGTGTACTTCTCCTTTATTTTCTACATGTGTTCTCCAATTTTGCATGCTTCCTTCCACTTTTGCTTAGCCATTCTTGCCTAATTGAGCTGAAATCACTTAAAAAAATATGTCATGGCATCGAATGGCATAAAAGTGGAATTAAAATGAGCAATTTAAGCACAAAAACGTATGTTTTCACATTTAGGTTCAATTTAGGAAGAAATCACAAAAGTATGCTATTTTGGTGATTAAGTGTGAGTTTATGTGATGAAATCCGTCCAATTTATGCCAAAATTTATCGTCAAATATGGACTCATCAAGTAGCTTGCAGCGTCCAATTGCTAATGTTCATAGTGCTCCTCAAGATGCTCCTTATGATATTAGTGGCAACTTCCCACAAGGTGAGACGTACAACTATGGCAAGTATATGCCTAAGCATGTCAATTACATGAGGAATTCCTCTAAAAATCCCAAAGATAGTCCTTATTCTCAGATTTTTAATCAGGAGTGGAGGAATCACTCAAACTTTGGTTGGGGAGAGCAACCTTAGAGACAATAACTAGATTATGCCAACAATCTTCAGGACAGAGTCAATCAGAATCAATTCAACAATCTTCCCTTTCAACCCTCTCAACCTCAGAGCATCCCTGATTTGACATCTATTGTAGTAGAACTCTCCAAAAGTCAACAAAGTTTTATGCAGAAAACCAGAACCTCACTTAGGAATATGGAGATATGAATGGATCAGTTGAACATGAGAAGACCTGAGAGACGTTCTGACGACCTTCACAGTTACACGGTTTCCAACTCCAGAGAAGAGTGTCAGACCGTTCGATTGAGAAGTGGCAAGACAGTAGTCACTCAACCAAAGAGTTATGAGAAGTAGGTTGAAAGAGCTACACCGGAAAAGGAAATTGTAGAGATAGGGAGTGCTAGGGAGGGCTCTGAACTCCCAGCAGGGGTGCCAGAGAGGGTGCTAAACGCCCATGAAGGTTTAAAGAAAGCCCCTTCAAGGCATGCAGATAACCCTTTTCTAGTTACTCTTGATACACATCCTACTCTACCAAAGGCTCCAGATTATAAAGTTAAAATGCCATACTCTCAGAGACTTCAGAAGGCATCTAAGGACAAGCAATTCTCCAAATTTTTGGAAGTCTTTAGGAAGCTTGAGATCAACATTCCCTTTGCATAGGCCCTTGAGCAAATGTCTCTTTATGGCAAGTTCATGAAGGAGTTGTTGAATAACAAGAGAAATTGGAAAGAGATTGAGACAGTGGTATTGACTAAGGAATGCAGTGCAATCATCCAGAAAAATCTCCTAGAAAAGCTACAGGATCCTGGGAGCTTTCTAATTCCTAGTACCATTGGAGACACCACTATTCAGAAGGCTTTATGTGATCTCAGAGCTAGCATCAACCTCATGCCTCTTTCATTGATGAAAAAGCTCCAAATTGAAGAGGTAAAACCTACATGCATTTCTCTTCAACTTGTAGACTGTTCTATTAAGTATCCTCTTGGAGTTGTAGAGAATCTGCTTGTGAAAGTAGGACCTTTTATCTTTCCTACTGATTTTATGATATTGGACATGAAAAAGGACAAAAATACCTCTATTATTTTTTGAAGACCTTTTTTTCCCACAGGAAGAGCCCTGATTGATGTTCCGAAGTGTGAATTAACTCTAAAGGTCAATGAAGAGGAAATTGTTCTCAATGTATTAGTGGCACTGCGACACCCTGTTGATTCTGAGGGGTGTATGAGAATTGACATGATAGAACCTCTAATAGAAGAAGCGTTTAAAGCTTAAAAGCTTGAACATGTTCTGAAATCCACCTCTGAAGAGAATTTGCTTCAGATTGATGAGTCCCCACCTCAGAGGAAGAAGTTCTACATGCCTCACACTGAAGAAGGGCTTCCGAAGCTTGAATTAAAGCCCTTAACTCCATCCTTGAAGTATGGATTCCTGGGAGAGAAAGACACTTATCCGGTGATCATTAGTTCCTCTCTGAGGCACAAGGAAGAAGAGGCGCTACTTCAAGTACTCAAGAGTCATAAAACGGCTCTTGGATGGACTATTAGTGACTTAAAAGGGATCAGTCCTATCAAGTGTATGATGCACGGAAAACTTGTCTCTCAACAAATCTCCCTTCGGCAAGTATACCGAATTATCGTCAAGTAATAACTCACAAAAGAGTGAGGTCGAATCCCACAGAGATTAACGGATTAAGCAATCAATGGTTAATTGATTATCCTAGTTAGACGAATCAGATTGGAGGGATAAGTAACAAGGAAATGTAAATTGACAGAAAAGTGAAGAAAGCAATAAAGTGCAGAAAAGTAAAATGGCAAGAAAAGTAAATATAAGAACCAAAAATAAAATGAACATTGGGATCAAGAGATATTGCAATCCTCCGGATCAAGTTCATTCTCATCTCTTCCTCAATCAATGCACTCATTGATCTCCTTGGCAATCTTAAGTGATTGAATTACAATTTCTTGTAATTCAATCTCTCAAATCTTAATCAATAGCCAATTCCTTAGTCAATTGCTCATGAGAAGAGATGAAGTATGGTCACTGATTATACCACATGCATTTCCCAAATCAAGCATTGAGAGGATTATAGTCACATATCCATCCAAACACAATTTGGTCCAGCATGAGAAAGCATTTCTAGCTTGATCTGTTCATTCCTCTTCCAAGGTTCAGAAGAGATCCAAGTATGAATAGTTTCTTTTCCAAGATAACTACCCAATTGGATGAAGATCGAAAGCTTTCAAGTAAAATCAAGAGAAAAGAAAGAAGAAGAAGAATAAGAACTACAATTGATCCATTGAATCACAATAGAGCTCTCTAACCCAAGTAAGGAGTTAGTTGATCATTGCTCTACAAAAATAGAAAAGAAAGAAAGTGCAGAAAAGTAAAGATGAAGATTCAAAATGAAATTGAAAATTCAACATTCATAAATGAAAATTACAACTAAAAAAAAACTACTCCTAAGGAAGAAAAGAAGAGAAAAGGAAGAAGAGTGGTTGAGGGGAGGGGTCCGAAGACCCACTCCCCTTGGAGTGTGCCAATTCACAGAAGTTCGAATTGGTCTTCACTCTCTCCCCCTTCCTTCAATTCTCCAGAATTCCCGAATGCCTTGAATGTAAAAACTAAGGCCTTTATATAGGCTCTCCTAAATTACAAAATGAAAATAAAAGCAAATTACAATAAAATGAAAATTCCTATTCTAGATGCTTCTTGTAGTCTTGATTGGTTGACAATTGTGGGCTTGCTTGCTTGAGCTTTGAAGTGGACTTGAGAGAGAAGTGAGTTAAGTTGAGGCCCAGGTGCTAAAGTTAGTGCTAAAGTTAGCCACACTAACGCTACAAGTGTGGCGTTAGTGCTAAAGTTATTGTGGCTAACGTTGCACTTGCTGCCCAGTTGGTGTTTTTGGGGCTTAAAAGATGCCTCTTGTTTGTACTCAAATTTCATGCCCACTATAGAGTATTATATATCGTTGGAAATCTCTGAATGTCAGCTTTCTAACGCAACTAGAATCACCTCAATTGGACCTCTGTAGCTCATGTTATGCTCCTTTGAAGTGGACATGGTCGCTGGCATATATGCCAACGTTACTGGAAATGTTGATTGCCAATAACGCTAGCGATCAGGGCTTCATTATTGCCAGTTTCTAAAGCTCAAACTTAGTATCCACCCCATACTATTATACATTGTTGGAAAGCCCAAGATATCTACTTTCCAATGCTTTTGGAAGCGCATCATTTGAATCTCTACAACTCGAGTTACACTTCTTGGAAGGTGAAGAGGTCAGTTGGCCTTAGTACAGGTTGATACCATGTTCATCATTGCACTTTCGGGGCAGGTTTTCTCCCTTAAATTTAGTGTCAACCATGTAGTGCAATATATGCTTGGAAAGCTCTGGAATCCTACTTTCCAATGCCACTGGAATCACCTCATTTAGAGTTTTGTAGCTCAAGTTATTCTTGTTTGAAGAAGGCATGGTCAGGCTGCCAGGTGGGACTTTTGCCTACGTTAACTACCACGTTAACTAAGTTAACGTGGGAGTTAATGTGGCTCTTTGTGGCTTGTGTTGGCAACGTTAGTGACAATATTTGGTGTCACTAACGTTGTTGACAACTTCTCTTCTTCACGTTAACTTCCACGTTAACTAGGTTAACGTGGGAGTTAACGTGGCTTCTTGGGGATAGTGTGTGTTCATCCCAACGTTAGTGACAATGTTTGGTGTCACTAACGTTGTCGACCACCCTTGCCTCTTCACGTTAGCTCCCACGTTAACTTAGTTAACGTGGGAGTTAACGTGGCATTGTGCACTTAAGCCAATGTTAGTGACAATGTTGAATGTCACTAACGTTTGCTTCCTTTCCCCTTTTAACGTTAGAGGCCACGTTAACTCAGTTAACGTGGACTCTAATGTGGCCACTTGTGAGCATTGGTCCTACGTTAGTGATAATGTTAAGTGTCACTAACGTTGGCTCCATTTCCTTTCTTCAAAGTTAATGCCACTAACTTTTCTCCCTAACGTTGGGGCTTTCCTTCCTTTCACGTTAGTGCCCACGTTAGTGTAACTAACGTAGCCACTAACGTGGCTTCTTCTCTTCTTCTTTTGGCCTGAAATCAATCAAACAAAGTGCATCAAAGTCTTGCTCTTAATCATGGGATCATGCATCATCCAATTTATCATATAATTCATGCAAAATTCTCATGAAATCATTCAAAGTTCACAATGTTTGCTTGAATCAAGATGTAAGTGAATATCTACCCAAAACTAGCTTATTTCCTAAGAAAATGTATGAAACTACCTTAAAAACAGTAAAGAAAAGGTCAGTGAAACTGGCCAAAATGCCCTGGCATCACAACACCAAACTTAAAGCTTGCTTGTCCCTAAGCAAGTACTGGAACAAGAGAATGATGAATGGAATGCCAAGAGAAATGAGTCATTCTTGTGGAAGTCATGTCCCTGGTTTTATGGTGGTTTCATGCATAGCAACTTAGGTTCATTCCTGGCTTTCAGACCTTTATCATGTCCTAGAATACTCACTGTGATTGCATCCCATGAGACTTTTATTCATTGATCCTTTTGTTGTCATTTCAGGGCTTATTTGTGTTCTTTAAGCTAAGTGCTTTGTAAGGGGGCAACTCTTTAAAATAAGCTTTCAGCCAACACTCCCGAACCAGTTAGTTCAAGGTGCTAGGTGTTAAAGCACCCCTAAGGACTTACTTGCTCAAGTCTCTCCCCCATACATACACACCACAGGCACATAGTTTATTTATTTTCTTTTCTTGAGACCTTGGTGTCCAGCACCTCTTTGGGTTACTAAATGCTCTGTATTGAGGGTTACTCTTGATAGTGGACTTTCAGCTGATAATCCCGAATTAGTTAACCCAAGTTACCAAGTGATAAGGCACCCCTAAGAGCTTATTCATCCAAGTAGATCCCCCACACAGGAGCACCACGGACACATGCCTCAAGATTAAAACCATTGGTGCCTAGCCTTATTGCTTACTCTTTTTCTTTTATTTTTCAACTTTTATTGTTCTTTCCCTTTTTCTTATTAGGATCTTCTTATTTAGCTAGTCTCATGGGGTGTTTCTCAAGCACAGTATTCATGACAGATAGTTGTCCTCCCACCTTCTGGTTGAACCAACTTAGCTAACTTATGACCACACCATAAACTCATGAACTTACTCCATAGTATGAACTCTACTCTGGTCTTTAAAAACACTCATTCTCCTTTCATTTGATTCAAAAGGAACAAGCATACAAGTAAGTAAAGTAAGGATGCAATAATGACATTCAGACTAGAAAACACAGCCTTAATCAATAAAAAGTTTAAAAGACAGAATTGACATGCTTATTTATAAGGAACAAGCACACATACATACAAAGAACTTAGAAGACAATCATGCAATTGAATGTACTGGAAATAAGTAAGAGGAAAAAGAAACTTTACCACCTTGTAGTTTATCTTTATTGTTGTTGCCCTTCTTCTCCTACTTTTCTCCCTTCCCACACCAATTTCGAATAATTTCTTGTCTTCAAGCAGCAAATAAAACAGTGGTGGTGGGGTCTATGATGGTTCATGAACGTCTTACATACTGAAATGTAAGTGATGTATGTGGTTAAGCAAGCAAAAATTAAGGATAACACTGCAAGCCTAAGAAGCAAAGGCATTATGATTATACAAACAAGTGGTGTTGCTGGATACATTGCATAGAAAAATAAGTGGCACACCAAACTTAGTGTGACACTTTCTCTTAGAATTGATGCAAGTATCCAGAAAGATTGAAAACAGATTGTTGCAGGGCAACACCAAACTTAGAATGTGATCATATGCTAATTTTATTTGGAAAGAAGCTGAGTAAAGAACTGTTGTATTAATAACAAAGTCACCAAGAGCCAAAGCTGTCACGAACAGGGGCTTCTTGGTGAGGCATTAACACAAACAGTTAGAGAGCATAGAAAATAAAGAACTAAAGCAATTACATGAATAAAGCAAAACAAAAGAAAATGTCTAATCTAGGTAATCAACTAACCGGTAGTTTGTTAATCATAATTAATCCCTGGCAACGGCGCCATAAACTTGATGCACGGAAAACTTGTCTCTCAACAAATCTCCCTTCGGCAAGTATACCGAATTGTCGTCAAGTAATAACTCACAAAAGAGTGAGGTCGAATCCCACAGAGATTAAGGGATTAAGCAATCAATGGTTAATTGATTATCCTAGTTAGACGAATCAGATTGGAGGGATAAGTAACAAGGAAATGTAAATTGACAGAAAAGTGAAGAAAGCAATAAAGTGCAGAAAAGTAAAATGGCAAGAAAAGTAAATATAAGAACCAAAAATAAAATGAACATTGGGATCAAGAGATATTGCAATCCTCTGGATCAAGTTCATTCTTATCTCTTCCTCAATCAATGCACTTATTGATCTCCTTGGCAATCTTAAGTGATTGAATTACAATTTCTTGTAATTCAATCTCTCAAATCTTGATCAATAGCCAATTCCTTGGTCAATTGCTCATGAGAAGAGATGAAGTATGGTCACTGATTATACCACATGTATTTCCCAAATCAAGCATTGAGAGGATTATAGTCACATGTCCATCCAAACCCAATTTGGTCCAGCAAGAGAAAGCATTTCTAGCTTGATCTCTTCATTCCTCTTCCAAGGGTCAGAAGAGATCTAAGTATGAATAGTTTCTTTTCCAAGATAACTACCCAATTGGATGAAGATCGAAAGCTTTCAAGTAAAATCAAGAGAAAAGAAAGAAGAAGAAGAATAAGAACTACAATTGATCCATTGAATCACAATAGAGCTCTCTAACCCAATGTAAAGAGTTAGTTGATCATTGCTCTACAAAAATAGAAAAGAAAGAAAGTGCAGAAAAGTAAAGATGAAGATTCAAACTGAAATTAAAAATTCAACATTCATAAATGAAAATTACAACTAAAAAAAAAACTACTCCTAAGGAAGAAAAGAAGAGAAAAGGAAGAAGAGTGGTTGAGGGGAGGGGTCCGAAGACCCACTCCCCTTGGAGTGTGCCAATTCACAGAAGTTCGAATTGGTCTTCACTCTCTCCCCCTTCCTTCAATTCTCCAGAATTCCCGAATGCCTTGAATGTAAAAACTAAGGCCTTTATATAGGCTCTCCTAAATTACAAAATGAAAATAAAAGCAAATTACAATAAAATGAAAATTCCTATTCTAGATGCTTCTTGTAGTCTTGATTGGTTGACAATTGTGGGCTTGCTTGCTTGAGCTTTGAAGTGGACTTGAGAGAGAAGTGAGTTAAGTTGAGGCCCAGGTGCTAAAGTTAGCCACACTAACGCTACAAGTGTGGCGTTAGGGCTAAAGTTATTGTGGCTAACATTGCACTTGCTGCCCAGTTGGTATTTTTTGGGCTTAAAAGATGCCTCTTGTTTGTACTCAAATTTCATTCCCACTATAGAGTATTATATATCTTTGGAAAGCTCTGAATGTCAGCTTTCTAACGCAACTGGAATCACCTCAATTGGACCTCTGTAGCTCAAGTTATGCTCCTTTGAAGTGGACATGGTCGCTGGCATATATGCCAACGTTACTGGAAATGTTGATTGCCAATAACGCTAGCGATCAGGGCTTCATTATTGCCAGTTTCTGAAGCTCAAACTTAGTGTCCACCCCATACTATTATACATTGTTGGAAAGCCCTGGATGTCTACTTTCCAATGCCTTTGGAAGCGCATCATTTGGAGCTCTACAACTCGAGTTACACTTCTTGGAAGGTGAAGAGGTCAGTTGGCCTTAATACAGGTTGATACCATGTTCATTATTACACTTTCGGGGCAGGTTTTCTCCCTTAAATTTAGTGTCAATCATGTAGTGCCATATATGCTTGGAAAGCTCTGAAATCCTACTTTCCAATGCCACTGGAATCATCTCATTTAGATTTTTATGGCTCAACTTATTCTTGTTTGAAGAAGGCATGGTCAGGCTGCCAGGTGGGACTTTTGCCTACGTTAACTACCACGTTAACTAAGTTAACGTGGGAGTTAACGTGGCTCTTTGTGGCTTGTGTTGGCAACGTTAGTGACAATGTTTGGTGTCACTAACGTTGTCCACAACTTTTCTTCTTCACGTTAACTTCCACGTTAACTAGGTTAACATGGGAGTTAACGTGGCTTCTTGGGGATAGTGTGTGTTCATCCCAACGTTAGTGACAATGTTTGGTGTCACTAACGTTGTCGACCACCCTTGCCTCTTCACGTTAGCTCCCACGTTAACTTAGTTAACGTGGGAGTTAACGTGGCATTGTGCACTTAAGCCAACGTTAGTGACAATGTTGAATGTCACTAACGTTTGCTTCCTTTCCCCTTTTAACGTTAGAGGCAACGTTAACTCAGTTAATGTGGACTCTAACGTGGCCACTTGTGAGCATTGGTCCAACATTAGTGATAATGTTAAGTGTCACTAACGTTGGCTCCATTTCCTTTCTTCAAAGTTAATGCCACTAACTTTTCTCCCTAACGTTGGGGCTTTCCTTCCTTCCACGTTAGTGCCCACGTTAGTGTAACTTACGTAGCCACTAACGTGGCTTCTTCTCTTCTTCTTTTGGCCTGAAATCAATCAAACAAAGTGCATCAAAGTCTTGCTCTTAATCATGGGATCATGCATCATCCAATTTATCATATAATTCATGCAAAATTCTCATGAAATCATTCAAAGTTCACAATGTTTGCTTGAATCAAGATGTAAGTGAATATCTACCCAAAACTAGCTTATTTCCTAAGAAAATGCATGAAACTACCTTAAAAACAGTAAAGAAAATGTCAGTGAAATTGGCCAAAATGCCCTGGCATCATTGTATGCACAAGATCTTACTTGAGGATGATGCTAAACCAATTATGCAACCACAAAGGCGATTGAATCCAACCATGAAAGAGGTAGTCCAGAAAGAAGTGCTGAAGCTTTGGAAAGCTGGGATCATTTACCTTGTTTTTGATAGCCCATGGGTAAGTCCTGTACAGGTGGTTCCCAAAAAAGGAGGGATGACAGTGATCCAAAATGAAAAAATGAGCTTATTCCCACAAGAACTGTCACAGGATGGCACATGTGTATTGACTATAGGAAGTTCAACACTGCTACACAGAAGAATCATTTTCCCCTATCTTTCATTGATCAGATGCTTGAGAGGTTAGTCGGTCATGCTTTCTGCTGCTTCCTAGATGGATACTTTGGCTATAATCAGATTGCTATAGACCCTCAAGATCAGGAGAAGACAGAATTCACATGTACTTTTGGAGTATTTGCTTACCAGAGGATGCTGTTTGGACTCTGTAATGCCCCAGTAATTTTTCAGAGGTGT
The DNA here is from genome assembly GCF_059453495.1 of Arachis ipaensis. NCBI lineage: Eukaryota > Viridiplantae > Streptophyta > Magnoliopsida > Fabales > Fabaceae > Arachis > Arachis ipaensis. The sequence continues at coordinate 83,879,981 of NC_142437.1, read as the reverse complement.
ATGCTCTCTATTTTCTCAGACATGGTTGAAAAGTTCATTGAGGTATTTATGGATGACTTCTCTGTTTTTGGTGATTTTTTTAATTCTTGACTTAAGCATCTAGCCTTAGTTTTAAAACGGTGTCAAGAAACATACCTTGTTTTAAACTGAAAAAAATACCACTTTATGGTAACTGAGGGTATTGTTCTTAGTCACCGGATTTCAAGCAAAGGAATAGAGGTTGATAAAGGTAAAGTGGAGGTAATTGAAAAATTACCACCACCTAATAATGTTAAGGCAATAAGGAGTTTCTTAGGACATATAGGGTTTTACAGGAGGTTTATAAAGGATTTTTCTAAGATTGCTAAACCTCTAAGCAACCTTTTGGTTGCCGACACTCCTTTTGTTTTTGACAATGATTGCTTCCATGCATTTGAAACTCTAAAAGCAAAACTTCTCTCTGTACCCATCATAGCCCATCCTAACTGGGAATTGCCATTTGAGCTAATGTGTGATGCCAGTGATTATGCTATAGGGGCTGTCTTGGGGGGGGAGGGGCAGAGGCAAGACAAGCTTATGCACGTCATTTACTATGCTAGTCATGTTTTGAATGACGTGCAAAAGAATTACACCACTACAAAGAGGGAATTACTAGCTGTTATCTATGCAATTGATAAATTTAGGTCCTACTTGATTGGTTTTGAGGTTATTGTTTATATTGACCATACTGCTCTTAAGTACCTTCTAACCAAGCAGGACTCTAAACCAAGATTGATCAGGTGGGTGCTACTTGATGCATTCGCATATTTGCTACTTTAACTAGTTAGTTTAGTTAGCTTTAGTTCATTTTCGTTCATTATTACTAAAATAAACAAGCAATTTTGTGAGTTTTTCTCCATGCATCCATGAACCAAGAACTAAGTGAAATTTGGCATAATTCATGCAAATGACTTAAGAAGTTTATAAACAAGTTGATGTGAATGATTCTCTTGAAATTTATTGCATAAGATGGCAAGACTTTGAGGAAGTTTCTTTGGTTTATGTTAGGTGATGAAGCTAGAAAGCAATGGAGCAAGAATTGGAGCAAGAAGCCTTGAGAATACATCAAACTTGGCAAGGAGGCAGAGGACTTGCACGTTGCCAACTTGGGTTACAATGGCGTGTTTGGTGATAACGCCAGCAGCCCTGGAGAGTGATCCTAGAGGAGTTTGCACGTTGCCAACTTGCACTTCTACTTGAGTGCTTGGCAATAACGTAGCAAGCAAAGCCAAGCTAGGAAGCAGCCCTGAAGAAGTTCACTCGAGCACGTTGCCAACTTGAAGATGCATTGGCGTGTCTCATGATAACGCCAAGCAAGAAAGCTTGCCCAGGGGAAGAAGCATGCACGTTGCCAACGCCAAGTTCTATAGGCGTGTTTTGTGACAACGTGGGAAGCAATGTTTGGAGTTAGGAAAGAGCATTGAGCACGTTGCCAACTCAAGAAAGCATTGGCGTGTTTGGCAACAACGCCAGGAAGCTTTGGATGATGAAGAGTGGAGGTAGCACGTTGGCAACTTGGAAATACAAAGGAGTGTTTGCCAAAAACGCTGGTGAGCTGGACAGCCTGACCTTACCTCTTTCAATGGAGTATATCTTGAGCTACAAAGCTCCAAATGAAATGATTCCAACGGCATTTGAAAGTAGACATCCAGAGCTTTCCAACCATATATCATAGTATGGGGTTGGCATTCATTTGAAGCTTCAAAAGCTGGCTTCATTTATAGCATCAGAATCTGGGCACGTTGCCAACTTGGGAAGAAAGGGGCGTTTTCAGCAATAACTTGGCAGCTTGACCTTACCTTCTTTGACGGAGCATAACTTGAGTTATAGAGATCCAAATTGAGTGCTTCTAGTTGCATTGGAAAGCTGACATTCAGAGCTTTCCAACCATATATAATAGTCTATAGTGGAGCATGAAATGGAATCTCGAATCAGAGTCATCTTTAGGCTCCAAAAACAAGAACATGAAGTTGAAATTCAAGGAGGCATGAATGAGCCCAAAGAAGGTCGAGCACGTTGCCAAGGCAAGGAGGAGAAGGCGTGTTCATTAACAACGCCAAGGGGCAGAGAATTTGGGCTAAGGAAGGGCACTAGCACGTTGCCAACTTGGAATGAACTGGCGTGTTTGATAAAAACGCCACAACCAAGGCAACTTGACCTTGCCTTCTTCAATGGAGCATAACTTGAGCTAGAAAAATCCAATTGAGATGATTCCAAGTGCATTAGAAAGAAGACACTCTGCGCTTTCCAATGATATATGATAGTCCATATTGAAGCAGAGGATTGACACTCAAATTCTGGGCAAAATTAAGCATGAAAGTAAAGTGAAGAAAGGAGGAATAGCAAGTTGGCAACTTGGAGACCAAGTTGGCAACGCCCATTTTGTGCAACCAGGAGCAAAAAGCACGTTAGCAACTTGGAAACCAAGTTGCCAATGCCCATTTGGTGCTGCCAGGAAAGAACAGCACGTTGGCAACTTGGAAACCAAGTTGGCAACGTGCTAGTGTGTATCCAGCAGGCAGCTTGACCTTACCTTCTTCAAAGATGCATAACTTGATCCAAAGAGATCCAATTGAGGTGCTTCTAGTTGCGTTGGAAAGCTGACATTCAGAGCTTTCCAACGATGTATAATAGTCTATATTGAAATATGAAATTAAAGCTCAAATCATGGTCATCTTTAAGCCCCAAGAACAGGAGCAAAGACTTGGACCTCCAGGGAACTAACACACACGTTGCTAACTTGGGCTTGTGAATGCGTTATTGCCACTAACGCCCAAGTGACCACTGGAGCTTGGTTTTGGTTCAATTAAATTACTTCAAGGTCCATCCAACCTCAAGCAAGCAAAGCCCATAAATCTCAACCAATCAAGGCCACAAGAATGATCTAGAATAGTTAATTTTCATTTTGTTTGTAATTTGTTTTTAATTTCATTTCAATTTGTAATTTAGGAAAGCCTATATAAAGGCCATAGTTTCATAGAATAGAGAGCTCTCTCTTAGATTTTTTTTAGACTTTTTATTTTTTTTTCTTTTGGACACTTAGAAAATTTTCTATTACACTAGCATTTTTTACTTTTTACTTTTTCTCACCGGTTTTCTATTTTGTTTTTCTTGTAACTTTGAATTTTCAGTTTTAAGAACTTCTTCTTCTTCTTCATTCTTCTCGACACTTAGTTTAATTTTCATCTATGCAATTGTTGTTGAAATTGGAGCTATGATTCACTAAACCCCACTTTCATCAGGGGGAAGAGCTCTGCTCATTTGAATGAATTGATAACTCTTCTTCTCCTTCTTAATTCAAGTGGTTAATCCAAGAGGAAACTCTTGTTCTTCAAAGATTCAATCACCATCGAGAGAGGGATTAATCTATATGAATTATGTGGTAAATTTGAGAAAGGAGTCACATAGTTCAGTTTAGAGTTCTTCCTTTCATGATTTCCTTGATCAATATACTTTGGTTGGTATGTGAGATGTAACCTTCCTTAGTTGAGATTCTGGAAGTTGTGTGGCTTGGATTAGAAAATGAACTTCATCTCTTCTCATGAACAATTAGATCACGAGAGTGGCAATTGGTTGTGTTGAGAGAAAATTGAGTTACCAAGAGATTGGAACTCAATTACCCACAATTTGCCATGGATCTATACCCATGATTGAGAAGGAATTGATCAACATCAATTCATGAGAATTTGCATCTCTGATCCCTAATGATCCTTTCCATCATTAATTCTCATCTCTTTTGTTTTTTAGTTGTTTGAATACCCATTACCCAATTCCCTTCTACATTCTTGCAATTTATTATTCTTGTCATTTATATTCTGTTTCTCTAGTTCTTGTTATTTACTCTTATGTTCTCTGAATTTCTGCAACCTTTACTTTCTTGCAATTTATTTTCCATGTCATTTAAGTTTCTTGCACTTTAAGTTTTAGTTATTCACTTTCATCTTCTTTCTCTCTTCTAGTTCTTTAAATTCCTTGCCATTTAAATTTTTGCAATTATGTTCAAAAATCACAAATCTCATGAAATCAAAACCATGTTTGCTTGACTAAATCTACCATTTAACTAAAGTTGCTTAATCTACCAATCTCCGTGGGATCGACCTCACTCTTAGTGAGTTTTATTACTTGATACGACCCGGTATACTTGCCGGTAAATACGTGAAATTGATTTTTTTTTACGTATCAAGTTTTTGTGGAAGATTTGACCCTTGTAACTGAATTTCAATGGCCTCATCATCAAGAGCTAGGAGAGCAGATGGAGAACAAAGCAACTTTGATCGAAGAAGATTCAAATCCAAACACAATGAGCTTATCTTTAGTTGGATGTCAAGCAAAGATGTTGTTCCGGAGTTATCTTTCAAGCTAAAAAAGGAAGAATACCCTGAGATACAAAAAATAATTAGAAAGAGGGGATGGGAGCTTCTTTGTAACCAACCTCAAGAGGTAAGCATGTTACTCAAACATGAGTTTTACACCAATGTGATAAGAGAATTTGTTGATGAAGAGCCATACATGAGCTATGTAAGAGGGGTGAAGGTTAACTTTAGTCCAGACACCATCAACAGGGTGCTAAAGATCAAACCAAAACGTTTCAAACAAGCTAGCTATGAGGAAAGGGTTGAAAATGATCCAAGATATATGGATATACTAAGTGACTTGTGCAGAGTGAGCACGGATTGGGTGTTGGACTCACAAAAACAACCACTCAAACTCAAAAGAGGTGATCTCATACCTCAAGCAAAGGGATGGCATGACATAGTAAGGAGATCATTAATCCCTACTTCAAATAATTCTGAAGTGACAGTGAATAGAGAAATAATGATCCACTGCATAATGAAAGGAGGGGAGATCAATGTGGGAGAAATCATAGCCACAAACATCATTGACATAGCTGAGAAGGTCAAACAGGACAGTTGGCTAGGATATCCTAGCACTATTCTGCGTTTATGTGAAGAAGCTGGAGTACCTCTCCAAGAATTTGGAGAAACTGACGTGGTCTCTATTGGAAAACCCCTCACCAAGGAAAGGTTGGAATTTATCACCACAACACAATTGGAGAGGCAACCTTTAGCAAGAAAGAAAAAAAGGAAAGAAGCAAGACAAGAAGAAGAACCCCAAGAAATGGAAGGAACAAGTGTCTTGAACATGAATCAACTCCAAGCTGCTTTGGAAGGAATCTCTGGGCAATATTCACAAATTCAAAAGAGCCAAGAGGAACAAGCTCAACAACAAAGGGACCTTTGGCAAATAATGAATCAACAAAGAGAAGTTCAAGTTCAATGGATGAGCCAACAAAATGAATATCAAACACACATGATGGAACAACAACAAGAACAATATGCCAAGATGTATGAAGCCATCAACAATGCAACTATTGAACATGAAAGATCCATGGAGAAAGTAATACAGGAACAAGCTCAACTAAGGAAGGAGCAAGCTCAGCAAAGGGAGCTTCTCAATAGGATGGATACTAGACATGATGCATTTCACAGAGAATTCAATGAGAGCAGAATGTTCAGGGAGGCCAGACATAAAGATAGACTTGATTATGATATATGCACCCAAGAGAAACTTAGCTACCTTTGTGGAGCAGCCCCACTGATCAACCCACAAGTCAAACACTTCAATGAAGCACGCAAGATATTCGAAGAGCAAGAACTTGCTAGGGTGAGATTCAATGCTGAGAGGCTAAAGGAGACAATGATAAGCACAGGAGTATGGCAAAGAGAAGAGGGGGATTCAACAACAAAACAACAAGGAGAAGTGAGAAAGAAGAAGAAAGAAAATCCAAAGGGCAAAGGAAAGGGACATAAAGACTAAAGGTGGTGGAGTTCTTTTCTTTAGTATTTTATTAAATAAAGAAGATGTATGTCTGAAATATGGTGTACCTTCTAAGTTGTTTTTCCTTTTTGCATTATCACTTATCTTGCATATTTCATGTATCACTCACATGCTTGGAATGTTTGTCTGTCTTAAGTATTTTCACTTGATAATGGAATAAGAGATGTAGTTTAAGCAAGAACAGAGAGAAATCTAGCCTAAGAAAATAAAATAGTCAGATACAAAGTGTAGTACATATTTGCTTTCATTGTGAACAAAATCAAGAGCTTAAGAAAGCAAAAGGAGTTAAGATGCTTGCTTACAAAAAAAACTAGTTGGTTAAGGAATACAAGACTCAAGAACTTAGAAGCACAAGAGATCCTTGACAACGAAGTATACAAAAAGATTGAAGAAAACAAAGAAAAGAATATATGAAAGGCTAGGCATCAATGACAAAATTTGGATATGTGTCTGTGGTGATTGATGTTAGGAGACATACTTGGGTTAGTAAATCCGAGGGGTGCTTCATCACCCGGTAACTTGAGTTAACTAACTCGGGATTATCGATTGAAAACTCACAATCAAGAGTAGCTCTATAACAGAACATTTAGCAACCCAAAGAGGTGCTGGACACCACTATCCAAATAAGATTTTAATGTTAAATGCCTGTGATTGAATGTGTTAAGGAAAGAGGCTTGAGTTAGTAAATCTTTAAGAGTGCTTCAACACTTAACAACTTAAACCAACTGGTTTGGGATTGTTGATTGAAAGCTTATGCTAAAGAGCCGCCTTAAGACAAGATTTTTAGCTCAATTGAAACAAAGAAAAAGTGAAAAAGGTAGAAAGAAGAAGTAGAGAAAAAGAATAACTCAAGGACTCTGTGCTGAGGTAAAGAAAAGAAGAGTATAGTGAAACTAACCAACCTAGTAATGAAGCAAGCATTTCAACTTGAAATTAGGATTAGCCTTGATCAGTTCCACTAAACAGATGACTACACAATTGAGGATGACAATTTATTTTTAGGAAGAATTCTTCTCTGTTAGGATACTCAACTTTTGCATCTTAAATTCTGTGATCAAATTATTCTATTTCTTGCTTGAGGACAAGCTTTATTTTAAGTTTGGTGTTGTGATGCATTTGCATATTTGATACATTAGCTAGTTTATTTAGTTAGTTTTAGCTTAGTTTCACTCATTTTCTTTGAATTAAACAAGTATTCTTAGGAGTTTGTTTTCATACATAAGAAGACCAAGGACCATATTAATTGTAGCCAAATTCATGCAAATGATTCAAGGAATGCATAAATGAATGAGTATGAATGAATCCCATGAAATTTATTGCATGAATTGGTAAGACTTTGAAGCAATTTCCTTTGTCAATGATAGGTGATGAAACAATAAAGCATGGAAGCAAGAATGAAGCAAACAAGTGGCCAACAATTCCTTCAAGACTAGCAACTAGCACGTTGGCAACTTGGAATTCAAGTTGCCAACGCCAATGAAGCCTCACTTGAGGAAGAGCACAAGCAACCTAGCAAGAAAGTGGTTTCCTATGAAGACTATGCACGTTGCTAACTTGGAGTTATATTGGAGTGTTTGGCAACAACTCAAGAAGCAAGTTGGGCAAGAAGAAGAGCAAGTGTTGGCGTTGCCAACTTGGAGAAAGGGTGAGTTGTTGAAGGCAACGCCAAACACCCTGGAGAGTAAGTGTTGGCGTTGCCAACTTGGAGAAAAGGTGAGTTGTTGAAGGCAACGTGAGCTAGAAGAATTTGGCCAAGGAGGAGGTATCGAGGGCGTTGCCAACGCCAGGAATAAGAGGCGTGTCCCTTGGCAACGCCAGGCAGCCCTGGAGAAGCATTTGGGCGTTGCCAACTTGGAGAAAGGAGTGAGTGTTTGATGGCAACGCAGGCAAGCAAAGAGCTGAGCCAAGGAGAGTGTCGAGGGCGTTGCCAACGCCAAAAACAAGGGGCGTGTTCCTTGGCAACGCCAGGCAATCAAGGCTTGGCCCTGGAGGAAGAGGAGCTGGCGTTGCCAACGCCAGGAACCATAGGCGTTATCCAAGACAACGCCAAGCAACAAGAATGGATCCTTGAGGAGTAGTCGAGCACGTTGCCAACTCCAGGAAGAGCTAGAGTGTTTGGTGACAATGCCCAAGCATGGAGGATGCCCAGGAAAAGAAGCTAGCGTTGCCAACTTGGAATATAGGGGCGTTATCCACAACAACTCCAACAAGGCAGCCTGACCTTACCTCCTTCAATGGAGTATATCTTGAGCTACAAAACTCCAAATGAGGTGATTCCAATGGCATTTGAAAGTAGACATCCAGAGATTTCCAACCATATATCATAGTATGGGGTTAGCATTCATTTTGAAGCTTCAAAAGCTGGCGTTGCCAACGCTGGAAACAAGGGCGTTTTTACCAAAAACGTGTGCGATTTTGGCAGCCTGACCAGGTCTCCTTCAAACGAGCATAACTTGAGTTGTAGAAATCCAAATTGAGTGATTCCAAGTGCATTGGAAAGCTGACATTCAGAGCTTTCCAACCATATATGATAGTCTATAGTGAAGTATGAAATGGAAGCTTGAATCAGAGTCATCTTTAGGCCCCAAAAACAAGAAAATGAGGTTGAAATTGAAGGAAGCCACAAGGCAACCCTGGAGAAGGGTCGAGCACGTTGGCAACGTGCTGCAAAGGGGGCATTGTTGGCAATAACGCCAGCCCATTGTTGCAGCCTTGGGAGGCTTGGCACGTTGCCAACTTGGGAGAAAGGGGGCGTTATCCACAACAACTTGGCAGCTTGACCTTACCTTCTTTGAGGAAGCATAACTTGAGCTAGAAAAATCCAATTGAGATGAGTCCAAGTGCATTAGAAAGAAGACACTCTGAGCTTTCCAATGATATATGATAGTCTATATTGAAGCAGAGGATTGATACTCAAATTCTGGGCAACATTAAGTATGAGAGAAGGGTCAAGAAGAAGAAGAGCAAGTTGTTAGCAACAACTTGGGCCAACAACGCCCAAGTCTCAAAGCTCACTTCCAGGAAAGTCATTGGCACGTTGCCAACGTGCATTATGCCTGGAGTTATCACTAACAACGCCCCTCAATGGGCCAGATTTGATGACAACTTGCTCTGCTTCCTCTGTTCCTCACAAAGGCCAGCAACTTCTGCCATTGAGCCAAGAATTCAACAATGAGAAAGCCCACATTGCTAGCCCAAATTAAAGATCTCTGAAGAAGTTTTAGGAGTAGTATAAATAGAGAAAAGTTTGGTACTTAGAGGGACCTTTTACTTTACTTTTTACTTTTGACTTGTTTTTAGACTTAGACATTTTTCTCACCGGTTTTCTATTTTGTTCTTCTTGCAACTTTGAATTACAGTTTTAAGAACTTCTTCTCCATTCTTCATCACTTCTTCTCTACTCAATTTGAATGTTTACTTTTGCATTTATTGTTTAATTTAGAGCTATGATTCACTAAACCCCATTTTCATTAGGGGGAGGAGCTCTACTCTTTTGAATGAGTTGATAAATTTTCTTTTCCTTCTCAATTCAAGTGGTTCATCTAAAAGGAAACTCTTGTTCTTCATAGATTCAATCACCATCGAGAGAGGGATTAATCTATATGAATTATGTAGTGAATTTGAGAAAGGAGCTACATAATTTAGTTTAGAGTTCATCCTTTCATGACTTCCTTGATCAATATACTTTGGTTGGTATGTGAGATGTAACCTTCCTTAGTTGAGATTCTGGAAGTTGTGTGGCTTGGATTAGAAATTGAGCTTCATCTCTTCTCATGAACAATTAGATCACGAGAGTGGCAATTGGTTGTGTTGAGAGAAATTGAGTCACCAAGAGATTGGGACTCAATTACCCACAAATTGCCATGGATCTATACCCATGATTGAGAAGGAATTGATCAACATCAATTCATGAAAATTTGTATCTCTGATCCTTAATGATCTCTCCATCATTCATTCTCGTTTCTTTTGCTCTTTAGTTGTTTGAATACCCATTACCCAATTCCCTTCTACATTCTTGCAATTCATTATTCTTGTCATTTACATGCTGTTTCTATATTTCTTGCTATTTACTCTTATGCTCTTTAAAATTCTGTAATCTTTACTTTCTTGCAATTTATCTTTAATGTCATTTAAGTTTCTTGTATTTTAAGTTTCAGTTATTTACTTTCATCTTCTTTCTCTCTTCTAGTTCTTTAAATTCCTTGCCATTTAACTTTTTGCAATTATGTTCAAAACTCACAAATCTCATGAAATCAAAACCATGTTTGCTTGACTAAATCTACCATTTGACTAAAGTTGCTTAATCTACCAATCTCCGTGGGATCGACCTCACTCTTAGTGAGTTTTATTACTTGATACGACCCGGTATACTTGCCGGTAAATACGTGAAATTAATTTTTACGTATCAAGTAATAAAACTCACTAAGAGTGAGGTCGATCCCACGGAGATTGGTAGATTAAGCAACTTTAGTCAAATGGTAGATTTAGTCAAGCAAACATGGTTTTGATTTCATGAGATTTGTGAGTTTTGAACATAATTGCAAAAAGTTAAATGGCAAGGAATTTAAAGAACTAGAAGAGAGAAAGAAGATGAAAGTAAATAAATGAAACTTAAAATACAAGAAACTTAAATGACATTAAAGATAAATTGCAAGAAAGTAAAGATTACAGAATTTTAAAGAGCATAAGAGTAAATAGCAAGAAATATAGAAACAGCATGTAAATGACAAGAATAATGAATTGCAAGAATGTAGAAGGGAATTGGGTAATGGGTATTCAAACAACTAAAGAGCAAAAGAAACGAGAATGAATGATGGAGAGATCATTAAGGATCGGAGATACAAATTTTCATGAATTGATGTTGATCAATTCCTTCTCAATCATGGATATAGATCCATGGCAATTTGTGGGTAATTGAGTCCCAATCTCTTGGTGACTCAATTTCTCTCAACACAACCAATTGCCACTCTCGTGATCTAATTGTTCATGAGAAGAGATGAAGCTCAATTTCTAATCCAAGCCACACAACTTCCAGAATCTCAACTAAGGAAGGTTACATCTCACATACCAACCAAAGTATATTGATCAAGGAAGTCATGAAAGGATGAACTCTAAACTAAATTATGTAGCTCCTTTCTCAAATTCACTACATAATTCATATAGATTAATCCCTCTCTCGATGGTGATTGAATCTATGAAGAACAAGAGTTTCCTTTTAGATGAACCACTTGAATTGAGAAGGAAAAGAAAATTTATCAACTCATTCAAAAGAGTAGAGCTCCTCCCCCTAATGAAAATGGGGTTTAGTGAATCATAGCTCTAAATTAAACAATAAATGCAAAAGTAAACATTCAAATTGAGTAGAGAAGAAGTGATGAAGAATGGAGAAGAAGTTCTTAAAACTGTAATTCAAAGTTGCAAGAAGAACAAAATAGAAAACCGGTGAGAAAAATGTCTAAGTCTAAAAACAAGTCAAAAGTAAAAAGTAAAGTAAAAGGTCCCTCTAAGTACCAAACTTTTCTCTATTTATACTACTCCTAAAACTTCTTCAGAGATCTTTAATTTGGGCTAGCAATGTGGGCTTTCTCATTGTTGAATTCTTGGCTCAATGGCAGAAGTTGCTGGCCTTTGTGAGGAACAGAGGAAGCAGAGCAAGTTGTCATCAAATCTGGCCCATTGAGGGGCGTTGTTAGTGATAACTCCAGGCATAATGCACGTTGGCAACGTGCCAATGACTTTCCTGGAAGTGAGCTTTGAGACTTGGGCGTTGTTGGCCCAAGTTGTTGCTAACAACTTGCTCTTCTTCTTCTTGACCCTTCTCTCATGCTTAATGTTGCCCAAAATTTGAGTATCAATCCTCTGCTTCAATATGGACTATCATATATCATTGGAAAGCTCAGAGTGTCTTCTTTCTAATGCACTTGGACTCATCTCAATTGGATTTTTCTAGCTCAAGTTATGCTTCCTCAAAGAAGGTAAGGTCAAGCTGCCAAGTTGTTGTGGATAACGCCCCCTTTCTCCCAAGTTGGCAACGTGCCAAGCCTCCCAAGGCTGCAACAATGGGCTGGCGTTATTGCCAACAATGCCCCCTTTGCAGCACGTTGCCAACGTGCTCGACCCTTCTCCAGGGTTGCCTTGTGGCTTCCTTCAATTTCAACCTCATTTTCTTATTTTTGGGGCCTAAAGATGACTCTGATTCAAGCTTCCATTTCATGCTTCACTATAGACTATCATATATGGTTGGAAAGATCTGAATGTCAAATTTCCAATGCACTTGGAATCACTCAATTTGGATTTCTACAACTCAAGTTATGCTCGTTTGAAGGAGACCTGGTCAGGCTGCCAAAATCGCACACGTTTTTGGTAAAAACGCCCTTGTTTCCAGCGTTGGCAACGCCAGCTTTTGAAGCTTCAAAATGAATGCTAACCCCATACTATGATATATGGTTGGAAATCTCTGGATGTCTACTTTCAAATGCCGTTGGAATCACCTCATTTGGAGTTTTTTAGCTCAAGATATACTCCATTGAAGGAGGTAAGGTCAGGCTGCCTTGTTGGAGTTGTTGTGGATAACGCCCCTATATTCCAAGTTGGCAACGCCAGCTTCTTTTCCTGGGCATCCTCCATGCTTGGGCGTTGTCACCAAACACTCTAGCTCTTTCTGGAGTTGGCAACGTGCTCGACTACTCCTCAAGGCTCCATTCTTGTTGCTTGGCGTTGTCTTGGATAACGCCTATGGTTCCTGGCATTGGCAACGCCAGCTCCTCTTCCTCCAGGGCCAAGCCTTGATTGCCTGGCGTTGCCAAGGAACACGCCCCTTGTTTTTGGCGTTGGCAACGCCCTCGACACTCTCCTTGGCTTAGCTCTTTGCTTGCCTGCGTTGCCATCAAACACTCACTCCTTTCTCCAAGTTGGCAACGCCCAAATGCTTCTCCAGGGCTGCCTGGCGTTGCTAAGGGACACGCCTCTTATTCCTGGCGTTGGTAACGCCCTCGATACCTCCTCCTTGGCCAAATTCTTCTAGCTCACGTTGCCTTCAACAACTCACAAAACACTTAGTTCTTGGTTCATGGATGCATGGAGAAAAACTCACAAAATTGCTTGTTTATTTTAGTAATAATGAACGAAAATGAACTAAAGCTAACTAAACTAACTAGTTAAAGTAGCAAATATGCGAATGCATCACAACACCAAACTTAAACCTTGCTTGTCCTCAAGCAAAAAAAAATCATGCAATAGAGATTGACAATCCAAGGTAAGAAGAATAGCAACTCAATGTTCATGGTAAGCTAGTTTTCTAAGCATGCTACAATCACAAAAGAAATGTAAATGATTGATGCTTCTATCTAGCTGAATTTATGAAATCTTTTTCTTATATTTCTTCCTTGAAACAAGCTTTTGATTTTCTTATTAGCTTCTCCTTTTGGGTGCTTTGCCCCATGAGTTGATAACAAAACTACGACTCTAAATGCCTTGTTTTCAAGTATTACCACTTGATACATAAGCACCACAAGTATTTAATTAGAGGACTTCATTAAGCTCATTTATTTCTTTTCTTGACTCTCTAATCATTGATGCTCAGAGCCTTGAGCTTTGAGGGAGTGCTTTTGCACTTGAGCCTAGCCTTGACTTCTAAGTGTTTTGTTTTCAAGCATTTTACTTGATACATAAACACCACAAGTACATAACAATGAAATTGTCATTGGTACTCAGAGCCTTCAGCTTTCTCATTCTTTCCCTTTTTCTTTTCTTGCCTTAATTGCATTTGCTTCTTCAAGGTTTTCATGATTTTCAAAAGATTTCACAAAATATCCTAGATGAAAACTTCAATTAAATAAAATCTAATGTACTTGAGCAACAACCAATCATACTAGCTTTCCAATACTTGTATGCACATACTAAATTCTTCTTTAATTTCTTGTTTGTTTAAGATCATGATACTTTATTGCTTTTGAATTCACAAAACTCAAGTTGGTAGTCATAATGCCACAGCAGCATATTGCAATTTAGAAATCAAACTATGCCCATTCATATCTCACATGTATACAGAGAAGGTAATAAGACAATCATACAATTTAAAGTGCTGGAAACAAATGAGAGGAAAAAGAACTTTACAACCTTGTAATTTATCTTCTCTATTGCTGTCCTTTTCCTCCTTTTCTTTCCCTTCCCACACCAAACTTAGAATGATTGCTTGTCCTCAAGCAACAATTAGAACTGTGGCTATGGGGCTAAGATAGATCATGAATGTCTTACACAATGAAACATTAGTAGCACATGTGTTTCAAGCAAACAAAATTAAAGATAACAATTAAGGCACAAGAGACAGAGACATTTTGATTGCAAACTTAAAAAGGTGAGCACAATACATTACATAAAAGATAAGTGGCACACCAAACTTAGTGTGACACTTTCACTTGGAATTAATGCAAGTATCCAGTAAAGATTGGAAACAAATTTTGTTTCATAGCAACACCAAACTTAGAATGCAATCATATGTCAATTTATTTGAATTAAAACTAAGCAAATAAAACTGTTGTATGTTAAATACAATCACCAAGCTAAGAATCTGTCATGAATAAGGATCTCTTGGTAATGTATTAACAAAAACAGTTAATAAGCAAACTAAATGAAAGCATTTAAAGATAGAAAAATAACTAGAGCAAGTAGAATGAAAAAGTGTCAAATTAAAAGAAAAAAAAATAAAACTACAGAGGCATTATAATTATGCAGACAAGTAGTGTTGCTTGAATAAATTGCATAGAAAATAAGTAGCACACCAAACTTAGAATCTTGGTGTGTCACTTTCATTTTTGATTTGATGCAATCATCCAAAAAGATTGAAAACAATTTGTTGCAAGGCAACACCAAACTTAGAATGTAACCATATGCCAATTTATTGAATTTAAATAAAATAAAGAACGAAAACAAAGCAGAGAAGAGAAATTATACCTATGGTTGACATGTTGTTCACTTTCTTCCTCTTCTTCCAATTTGTTAATAGGAATGATCTGAAGGGGGGAGAAGATTCAGCTAGTGTCCCCTGTCTTGACCTCTCCTCAGCAAGCTTTCTTTTGTTAATGGCTTGATTGAGCTTGCTTGCTGGATCAGGGAGAGGATTGCTTGTGGTTGACCTTTTTTTCTTCATGAATATTGTCCTTGGTAGCTTGGTCACAATCCTCTTCTTGGTGCTTTTGTTAATTGCCTTCACTTCCTTGAATCCAAGTCTTGGTGGTGGTGTGATTGTTGGAGTCTTCTTTTCATCAAGAGTTCCTTGCAATAGTGGTTCAATGAGCTCTTCCTCTGTGTACTTCTCTGCTTCACTTGAGTGTGAATCTCCTTGATTTTCTTCCTCCATTTCTTCTTCATGATTTTCCATTAAGTCCTTTGAAAGGGAATCTTCATGTTCCATTGTCACTTCAATTAGCCTATATGGACATGGAATCCTTGGCTCATGTTCCTTATCCTTCATTGCAATTTCACTTGACACAGGGACCTTTTGTTCTTGTTTTTCCACTTCCTCACCCACAAATTGGTCTTCATCCTCACTGTTTGATGGTTCTAAGTTCTCCCTTGTTTGCTCTAAAGGCCCATTCATCTTCTTGAGGATGATTTCTTTCCAGGATTGGGGTTGTGTGTATCTTTCCACAAGTTTTCTATGTATTTCAATGGCTTGAAGGTAATCCTCATCTGCTGGTTCAAGAGATGAAGGTTGAGAGTAATTTTGGTGACATGGATGTGTTGTGGTGAAGTTGTGTTGAGGGGTGTGGAATGAGTTGTGTGATTGATGGGATGACTTGTATGGATTTTGGAGGAAACTTTGTGTTGAGGCATAATCAAGTGCTGAAGAACTTTCAAATGAGAAACTGGGACGTGAGGGTGAATGCTCTTTCATTCCTTGGTGATACTCCCAGCCACTATTAGAATAATGACTTGAATCATTTTGTGGTGGTGGGAAGTATCCCATATGATTCTCTTGCTCATCTTGTGTCTCTAAAGCAAATCTCCATGAATTGGAGTGCTCAGAATTGGTATTTTCTTGGTGATATTCCCAGCCACCATTAGAGATTGGTGATGATGGGTAATATCCCATAAAATTTGTTTGATCATAAGATGAGTTGAACTCTATTTGAATTTTGTAAAACACAACACCAAGGAAAATTGAAATACATATCTAGAGATGAATTTCTTAGTGAGGCAATAACTCAAACACCTTAGTGTCAAAAAGAAATAAAAAAATTAAAAGAACTGTACAAAGCAAAAGCAAAAAAATGCTTAATCTAGACCACCATTCACTTAATCATTGTTAATCTTTGCCAATCCCCGGCAACGGCGCCAAAAACTTGATACGTAAAAAAAAATCAATTTCACGTATTTACCGGCAAGTATACCGGGTCGTATCAAGTAATAAAACTCACTAAGAGTGAGGTCGATCCCATGGAGATTGGTAGATTAAGCAACTTTAGTTAAATGGTAGATTTAGTCAAGCAAACATGGTTTTGATTTCATGAGATTTGTGATTTTTGAACATAATTGCAAAAATTTAAATGGCAAGGAATTTAAAGAACTAGAAGAGAGAAAGAAGATGAAAGTGAATAACTAAAACTTAAAGTGCAAGAAACTTAAATGACATGGAAAATAAATTGCAAGAAAGTAAAGGTTGCAGAAATTCAGAGAACATAAGAGTAAATAACAAGAACTAGAGAAACAGAATATAAATGACAAGAATAATAAATTGCAAGAATGTAGAAGGGAATTGGGTAATGGGTATTCAAACAACTAAAAAACAAAAGAGATGAGAATTAATGATGGAAAGGATCATTAGGGATCAGAGATGCAAATTCTCATGAATTGATGTTGATCAATTCCTTCTCAATCATGGGTATAGATCCATGGCAAATTGTGGGTAATTGAGTTCCAATCTCTTGGTAACTCAATTTTCTCTCAACACAACCAATTGCCACTCTCGTGATCTAATTGTTCATGAGAAGAGATGAAGTTCATTTTCTAATCCAAGCCACACAACTTCCAGAATCTCAACTAAGGAAGGTTACATCTCACATACCAACCAAAGTATATTGATCAAGGAAATCATGAAAGGAAGAACTCTAAACTGAACTATGTGACTCCTTTCTTAAATTTACCACATAATTCATATAGATTAATCCCTCTCTCGATGGTGATTGAATCTTTGAAGAACAAGAGTTTCCTCTTGGATTAACCACTTGAATTAAGAAGGAGAAGAAGAGTTATCAATTCATTCAAATGAGCAGAGCTCTTCCCCCTGATGAAAGTGGGGTTTAGTGAATCATAGCTCCAATTTCAACAACAATTGCATAGATGAAAATTAAACTAAGTGTCGAGAAGAATGAAGAAGAAGAAGAAGTTCTTAAAACTGAAAATTCAAAGTTACAAGAAAAACAAAATAGAAAACCGGTGAGAAAAAGTAAAAAGTAAAAAATGCTAGTGTAATAGAAAATTTTCTAAGTGTCCAAAAGAAAAAAAAATAAAAAGTCTAAAAAAAATCTAAGAGAGAGCTCTCTATTCTATGAAACTATGGCCTTTATATAGGCTTTCCTAAATTACAAATTGAAATGAAATTAAAAACAAATTACAAACAAAATGAAAATTAACTATTCTAGATCATTCTTGTGGCCTTGATTGGTTGAGATTTATGGGCTTTGCTTGCTTGAGGTTGGATGGACCTTGAAGTAATTTAATTGAACCAAAACCAAGCTCCAGTGGTCACTTGGGCGTTAGTGGCAATAACGCATTCACAAGCCCAAGTTAGCAACGTGTGTGTTAGTTCCCTGGAGGTCCAAGTCTTTGCTCCTGTTCTTGGGGCTTAAAGATGACCATGATTTGAGCTTTAATTTCATATTTCAATATAGACTATTATACATCGTTGGAAAGCTCTGAATGTCAGCTTTCCAACGCAACTAGAAGCACCTCAATTGGATCTCTTTGGATCAAGTTATGCATCTTTGAAGAAGGTAAGGTCAAGCTGCCTGCTGGATACACACTAGCACGTTGCCAACTTGGTTTCCAAGTTGCCAACGTGCTGTTCTTTCCTGGCAGCACCAAATGGGCATTGGCAACTTGGTTTCCAAGTTGCTAACGTGCTTTTTGCTCCTGGTTGCACAAAATGGGCGTTGCCAACTTGGTCTCCAAGTTGCCAACTTGCTATTCCTCCTTTCTTCACTTTACTTTCATGCTTAATTTTGCCCAGAATTTGAGTGTCAATCCTCTGCTTCAATATGGACTATCATATATCATTGGAAAGCGCAGAGTGTCTTCTTTCTAATGCACTTGGAATCATCTCAATTGGATTTTTCTAGCTCAAGTTATGCTCCATTGAAGAAGGCAAGGTCAAGTTGCCTTGGTTGTGGCGTTTTTATCAAACACGCCAGTTCATTCCAAGTTGGCAACGTGCTAGTGCCCTTCCTTAGCCCAAATTCTCTGCCCCTTGGCGTTGTTAATGAACACGCCTTCTCCTCCTTGCCTTGGCAACGTGCTCGACCTTCTTTGGGCTCATTCATGCCTCCTTGAATTTCAACTTCATGTTCTTGTTTTTGGAGCCTAAAGATGACTCTGATTCGAGATTCCATTTCATGCTCCACTATAGACTATTATATATGGTTGGAAAGCTCTGAATGTCAGCTTTCCAATGCAACTAGAAGCACTCAATTTGGATCTCTATAACTCAAGTTATGCTCCGTCAAAGAAGGTAAGGTCAAGCTGCCAAGTTATTGCTGAAAACGCCCCTTTCTTCCCAAGTTGGCAACGTGCCCAGATTCTGATGCTATAAATGAAGCCAGCTTTTGAAGCTTCAAATGAATGCCAACCCCATACTATGATATATGGTTGGAAAGCTCTGGATGTCTACTTTCAAATGCCGTTGGAATCATTTCATTTGGAGCTTTGTAGCTCAAGATATACTCCATTGAAAGAGGTAAGGTCAGGCTGTCCAGCTCACCAGCGTTTTTGGCAAACACTCCTTTGTATTTCCAAGTTGCCAACGTGCTACCTCCACTCTTCATCATCCAAAGCTTCCTGGCGTTGTTGCCAAACACGCCAATGCTTTCTTGAGTTGGCAACGTGCTCAATGCTCTTTCCTAACTCCAAACATTGCTTCCCACGTTGTCACAAAACACGCCTATAGAACTTGGCGTTGGCAACGTGCATGCTTCTTCCCCTGGGCAAGCTTTCTTGCTTGGCGTTATCATGAGACACGCCAATGCATCTTCAAGTTGGCAACGTGCTCGAGTGAACTTCTTCAGGGCTGCTTCCTAGCTTGGCTTTGCTTGCTACGTTATTGCCAAGCACTCAAGTAGAAGTGCAAGTTGGCAACGTGCAAACTCCTCTAGGATCACTCTCCAGGGCTGCTGGCGTTATCACCAAACACGCCATTGTAACCCAAGTTGGCAACGTGCAAGTCCTCTGCCTCCTTGCCAAGTTTGATGTATTCTCAAGGCTTCTTGCTCCAATTCTTGCTCCATTGCTTTCTAGCTTCATCACCTAACATAAACCAAAGAAACTTCCTCAAAGTCTTGCCATCTTATGCAATAAATTTCAAGAGAATCATTCACATCAACTTGTTTATAAACTTCTTAAGTCATTTGCATGAATTATGCCAAATTTCACTTAGTTCTTGGTTCATGGATGCATGGAGAAAAACTCACAAAATTGCTTGTTTATTTTAGTAATAATGAACGAAAATGAACTAAAGCTAACTAAACTAACTAGTTAAAGTAGCAAATATGCGAATGCATCACTACTTCTTCAGGAGTTTGACATTGAGATTAGAGACAGGAAGGGGTCAGAAAACCAAGTAGCTGATCATCTATCCAAGATTGAACCTGAAGAAGGAATGCTACCCCTTACTGCTTGATGATGAGCCTAAAGCGGGTTTGGAGTTTTTCTCAAAATAGAATTGGCGTTGCAAGTATAGTCCAAACCCAACAATTGGCCATCAATCAAATTTTAATTTCCAATGATGTCACAATTCAAATCAAATTGGCCGGGAGTTTTAAGTCCCGGGTCGTCTTCCCTAGAAGTTGCAATGAAGCGCTCATTTATTGGCTATGGAAAAATGGGGGTTTAATGGCATAGGACAAAGAATGTAAATAGCAAGGAATAAAATAAGCATGCACAGAATTAAATAAGAAATAATTAAAGTAACAAAAATAAAAATTAAATGGTAAAAAGAACTCTTGGTAGAATTGGAGAATTATGGATTCCTATCCTAGTTATGGACCACAAACATGGTAATTGTGTAGAATTCATCCCAATTAGTCAATCCTAACATCGAGGATTAGTCAAAAGGGCATAGTTGATTTCAATCTACAAGTCCTAGCCAACTCTATTAATGGAAGGCTTAGTGTTAGTGGAAACCAAATCAACTAACAATTCTCACACAATATAGAATGGACATCCACAACTCAAGTCCACCAAATTACGCAATTTCCTAACCAAGAGTGTGAAAAGCTAGGCTAAAACTAAGCCAAGCATTTTATCAAATACTTGGTGTGCATGAAAATAAAATCAAATTAAAATGCAATGAAAATAAATTCTAAAGATACCAAAAGCAAGACAATAACAATAACAATTAAGGGAAGCAACAATTAACATGAAAATATAAATTACATTAATTGAAATTAAAATTAACAAGAGTATCCATAAACATAAAAATGACAAAATTGAGAAATTAACAAGATAAACTAAGGAAATTAAGACAATAAAACAAAGAAAGGTAGAAGAAACTAGATGAAAACAAGAATTAAAAATAGAAATTACAAAGAAATTAAGCTAAAAACCCTAATTTCTAGAGAGAAGTGATGTTAAACTAACCCTAATTGCTCCCTTCCCCTCACATGGAATGATGGCCCTTTGATATAGCAAGAATCAGCTTTAGAAAGTCCCAAAACTTGGCTCTGGAGGCCCAGAAATCGCCCCCAGCGATTTGCATTAAGTGAGTCACGTGCGCTGACGCGTGCGTACACACATTTGCTGATTTTCTTCTTGTGCGTACACACAGATTGTTGTGCGTACGCACACATGGCTGTGTGGTTCTTGTGCGTACGCATAGTAGGTTTTGTGTATGCACACTCCAGTGTGTGCTTCTCCTTTGTTTTCTTCATGTTTCCTCCCTCTTGCATGCTTTTCTTCCACTCTTATCAAGCCATTCCCACCTATTATACCTGAAATCACTCATCAAAACCATCAAGGTATTGAATGGGATGAAAGTGGGATAAAATTGTTTAAATTAAGTACAAAATAGCATGTTTTCACAATTAAGCTCAATTTAGGGAGAGAACACAAAAGTATGCTATTTGGATGAATAAATGTGGATTTATATGATGAAATCCACTCAAATTAATCCAAAATATATCGTAAAATATGGATTCATCAATTCTCCTACACTTAAATAATAGCATGTCCTCATGCTAATCACAATCAAAGGAGAAGGATAAAAGGGCAAGCAATTTATTTAATGCAACTACTTATACGCATGCAACTATACTAAATATTATCTATCTATACCTATACTATGGTTTCTATTGAGTTTGGCAAAAATAAACAGTAGAATTCCAATCAATCCAAAACAAGCCTTAGGGACAAGGCAAAGAATCAATACAATGTGATCAATGTCCAAAGATTGAATTGAAATTTTCAAAATTAATTTCAACAACTTGCAAGAAAACATAAGATAAGCGATGGAATCATAGAATTAAGCGATCAAACTCTTCACCGGATGTGTATACACTCTAGTCACTCAGTGTTTAGGGTTAATCACTCAATTCTCCTTTAATCATATTTTCTAAGATTTGCTAGTTATCTAACAATCAACAAATACTTGATGAATGAATGCAAATATCATGAGGTCTTTAGAGGGTTGTAATAGGGCTAGGGTAAGGGTAGGATTACTGTGGTTAAGTGGACTAATAGGTTGGATCTTTGATTAGCTTAAGTATCCCACCTAATCCTATATCAACCTATGTACACAAAAGAGAATAACCTAACTTCCCATTCACTTCCCTTTTCTCACATCCACTCATGCATCTTCTTTCTAATTCACACACATATGCATCTTTCATTTACATTCTTATTATTATTTCTTTTTTTTTCTCTTTTTTTTTAATAAACAAAGTATGTACACCAAAATATTTTCTTTTATCATCAAAGAGAGATGCATATATTTTAATTAATGAATGCATGAGTATTTACCAATTTTTCCAAATATTCTCAATGAACACCCAAAGTAAACTAACTACCAATATTTTCCACAAATTTCCCCCACACTTGATTAACACACACACTCAACCCAACCTAATCAAAGATACAATTTATGGACATTAATGGTTTTTCGCTTAGGGCAGATGATGTGCTTAAAATTAGAACAAAAGGGGAATTAAAGGCTCAAAAGTGGTTTACAAAGGTAGATGCAAGGGTTGACCATATGGGTTAGTGAGTTCAATTTCAGAAAATGGCCTCAATCATACTAAATACATTTCAAAACATCAAATATAGGACATAAAGATTCAAGCAAATCTAAGATTACAATCATAAAATAGTATAACACACAAGAACAAAATTTGTGGTTAAAAATGTGCAACCACATAATTAAAGCTCAAATCTCACTAGGTGTTTTGTTCATACTCTTTTCTATGTTCCATAAAATACTTCAAGCAAGTTGAAAAATGAGTTTTCAAATCTCATCAATGGAACACCCTAAAAGGGATTTCTTGAAAATTCTTTGTTGTTTTACCAAACTTATTTCTATATTAGGCAACATGCACATATTTACTCCTATAAAGCTATAAGCGAACTAAGATATATACAAGCAAACTAAACAAAGTGGAATGTAATGAAATAATAAACAAATATTCACAAAAATATAACTATTAAAAACTAGAAAATAATGCAAAGTGTTGAGAAAGAGAAAATTTACTCCCCGAAAATTGCAAATTCTCCCCCACACTTAAACGTTACACAGTCTTCCGTGCATGCACTCAATCCGGGGATGAAGAACGATGAGGCTCCACCTTTAGCTGGTGGGTTCTGGGGCTCGGGCTGCTGGATAAAACAAATAAATAGAAATTGAGGAAGAGTTCATATAAGTGTGGCATGATAAAAGACAATGTGTGTATTCTAAATGTGCACGGTTTAGAACACATACATTGGCCGGGTGAAAACGGAAACCACATAACCAAAAGAAACAGTATGTTCCTTAATCAAGTAGCCTAGGTTGCAAGTAAAGCATAGGCAAGAGTAAAGGCATAGACCAACCTAGGTAACCACAACTAAAAAGAATTGAATATATAAGATATTGGTTATTGAAATTGTGTAAGATGAAAGTGCAAAATTGATATAGAAGCACAATAAACAATAACCAATCCAATAATGAAAAGAAAACTCCTTATTCATCATGACACATAATGCAATAGTAACATGGAAAGGCACTTGTTACAAAAAAGTGATACACTTGATAAGAATCAAGTTAAGTTACTCAAACAAATACAAAGCATTAAAAAGAAACAAGTGCCTTGTAATGTGCTTGTTTTGATTCTAGAACCATGATGAACAAGTAATTCAACTCAATTTACTAAAGTAAAAGTGCACAATTCATGATTAAGATACCAAACAAGGATATAGTTTAATGCATATGGTAGCTACAACATATGAATCAAACTCACAATTCATTTAGGCAATCAAACAAAGACTTAATGCCCAGTGCACATATTCATCACAAATTATACCAAAATTTAGGCAAGAAGCAACCCAATGAATCATCAATCAAACACTTGTAAGTTATTTAATTAACAAAAATTAAACTAAAACTAATATAATTACTAAAATGAAATATGAAATATAATGAAGACTAAGTAAAACAAGTAGAAAAATAGGGAAAAAGTAAGAGAAGAGAGGGATGGGGGGGGGTGGAAGTGTGTTAGGGCTTAATTTAAAGTGCAATAAAAATTTTGCCCAAAACAGCACCTGTGCGTACGCACAAGTATGTGTGGGCACGCACATGAGGTGAAACAGGGGAGGTGTGCGCTCGCACAACATGTGCGAATGCTCTGAATAGAAAGGGAATTAAGAAGTGTACATACGTACAGGCTTGTGCATACAAACAAAACACATTTTTTTTACTTGGGGAAGGATCATGTGTGCGTGCGCACACAGGTTCGTGCGCATGCACAGGAACAAAATTGGGTAGGAGTTCATATGCACAGGGAGTGCCAGCGCTCCCAACAGAATGGGTGCAGGTGGGTGTGCGTACGCACAAGGTGGTGCGTACGCACAAAGTGCGCAAAAAGAAGGTTACGTGCATACGCACAAGGTCGTGCGCACGCACAAAGCGCAAAACACAGGGGAATGCCTGCGCATAAGGCATGCGAGCGCTCCCAACAGAGGCTTGGCAAGGTAGTGTGCGTACGCACCGCTGGGTGCGTACGCATTGGACGTGATTTTTAGTGATTTTGTGCGTACGCACAACTGTGTGCACACGCACAGTGCCCTGTTTTTCCAAAAATTTTGCTTCAAAATCTAAAGTACCAAGCCTTAACTCAACCAAAATTCAACCCCAAAACATCCAAAAACCCATAAATTTATGATCCATACAGAAATTAACTTAACAGATCTCAAAATTAAACTAATTCTAAGCTAACCAAAATAAGCAAAATGCAAGAAAGTCAAATTATAAACAAGAAAAGGGTAAGAACAATGTTACCATGGTGGGGTGTCTCCCACCTAGCACTTCTATTTAGAGTTCTTAAGTTGGACTTTATTGAGAAGCTCTCATCAAGGAGGGTTGTGTTTCAAATCTCTTTGAAATCCCACCCAAACTTGTATTCTCCAAGGCCTTTGAGATTCCAAACCTTGTGCACCTAAATCCTGTTGTGAATTCCTTTCATTCCATCTAGGTGACAAGCATTTGAAATTTTCAATTCCTATAACACAATAGCAACAAAACTCATAATGCAATGGGTGAGAATTCATAGGATAAAATGAAAATAAAAACCAAAGTAATAAGAACAAATAAAATGAACTCTTAAAACTAGCAAAAACAAGCAATCAATCAAAAACAAACTATTCACATATTCACATATTAACAATAGCCAACAACATAACACCATTGCAACCCCCGGTAACGGCGCAAAAAATTTGATGATGAGCCCGGTAGCACGAATCCCTACACCTTCGTACTGTTGTACCAGCAAGTGCACTGGGCCGTCCAAGTAATACCTGAGCGAGTCAGGGTCGATCCCACGAGGATTGTGGTTTGAAGCAAGCTATGGTTATCTTGCAGGTCTTAGTCAGGCAGATCAGAAAGTTGTTGGATTTGTGAGATCTGATACTATGAAGACATATAACTAATAAAGATACTCTGGAAATTAAATGGAATCAATAATAGGAATATGAGAGAAGGGTATAAGGTATTTTGTCAAAGAAATTAGTAAAAGGGTTATAATTAAGGATTGGAGTTGCTTAGCCTTTCTGAATTAACTCTGGTATTACTGTCTTCTTTGCTTGTGAATGATCTCTTCAATGACAGGCTGTATGTGATCAATGCCATGGGCCGTGGTCATTGATCTCCTCTGCTACAGATTGAATGCAATTGGCTGTGGTCATCCAATCTGACGAAGGGTGAAGCTCTAACAGTTCATTCTCCTGGCGATCCTACTCAAAACGCCACAGACAAGATTGAATCTTCTGGATCAGAGAATGCTACTTCTGTGGATTCTAGCCTATACCACGGAGACCCTAATCTCCCCAAAAATCGGCTGAACTGGTGTCTCGAGAAGTCCCCAACGAAGTCGTGGATTAGTCGTGATAAACCCCAATTTTGTGGTTTATCTTGTGCTTAATTTAGCGGATTTTACCAACTTATCTCACATTTATTCAATGAAATAGCATGGTTTTGTAATTCTCCCTAAATTTGTTCTTAAGAGTAAAAACATGCTTTTTAGGCCTTTAATTTGCTAATTTTAATTCACTTTAATTCCATTCGATGCCTTGATATGTTTGTTGAGTGATTTCAGATTCATAAGGCAAGTATTGAATGGAAGAAGTGAAGAGAAAAGCATGCAAAGTGGAGAATTCATGGCAAAACAAGGATTTGGAGTGCTTAGAGTGATGCGCATGCGTGACAGACACGTACGCGTGACAAGAAAAATGCTAGACGACGCGTACGCGTGGCCCATGCGTACGCGTCACAAGCAGCACGTGACCTCATTAAAGTGAAAACTCTGGAGGCGATTTCTGAGCTTTCCAGGCCCAAATCCAACTCATTCCTAAGGCTATTTCATGCAGAATTGAAGATTGGACAAAACAGGGAGCAATTAGTTTTAGGTTAGTATCATGTAGGTTAGTTTTGTAGAGAGAGAAGCTCCCTCTTCTCTCTAGAATTAGGGTAGATTTAGGGTAGATCTCTTCTAGATTTAGTTTCCAATCCTTACGTCCTTGTTCTTCTTAGTTTTTTTGTTAATTTTCCTTTTTATGCCTCTTTTATGTTAATGCATTTTTGTTGGATTTGGCTTTTCTTTAATGCAATTTGAGGTTTCTTTGTTTATTGTTACTTAATTCAGTAGTTATTGTTAATTCCTTGCAATTGGTAGTTGTTAGATTTTATATTTCTTGCACTTTTACCATGCTTTCCTTTTATGCCTTCCAAGTGTTTGACAAAATGCTTGGTTGGATGTTAGAGTAGATTTTTGAGCATTCTTGGCTTGGAAAGATAAATTAGGCAATCTTGGGTCATTAATACCCAATTTAGATTGGTGATCTAGAGTTGTTAGTTAATAATGTTTCCATTGGCTCTAATCTCTTGCTAATTCAATTAGTGAGTTAATTAGGACTTTTGGATTGAGATTAACTAGTCTTATTTGACTTTCTCTCGTGTGAAGATAACATTGTACCTTCTTCCATTGTTGGAAATGACTAAATAGGATAAGCTCTTGATAATTATTATAATATAATTAGTGACTAGGATAGAAAGCCTATATTCTCAATCCTTTCCATGAATGTCTCTCTTTATTACTTGCTTTCTTTAATTGCTTTCTTTACATTTCTTGTCTTTTTAATTTCTTGTTTATCAACCCAACCCTCTTGGATACCATAATCAATAATATGCATACCTCATTGCAATTCCTTGAGAAGATAACCCAGGACTAATACTCTCGGTTATTTTTATTGGGTTGAACTTGTGACAACCAAAATTAAACTTTGATTGAACATTGTTTGTTGGTTGGGAACTATACTATCAACGGAATTATTTGTGTGAAATTCCTAACCGACATCTATGCTCTATCAAGCTGTCTGAGAGATGTATAAATATAGCTGTTGGCTCGTGCTTTCCAGTCACGTATTCACACGAACCCAAGTAGACGCGGGTATTTGTTAAGCACATTTGTCTTAGTATGATGAACAGAGCTGATTGTCACTGATCATCCTATTTAATATGTTGAAGAGCAAGTATACATCTTAGAAATAAATCAAACACGGATCGAAGAAGAAACAGTAATACTTTTATTAATTCAAAAGACTCAGCAGGGCTCCTCCCCTCAACTAGAAGGTTTAGAAACTCATACTGATGTAAAATATAATGGTAAAAATGTGTGTGCTGAATGAGATATGTAAAGTTGTCCGAATAACATAAATAAAATCCCTTAAATACTAAACTAATGACTAGTAAGGGTAAAATAGTCTTTTTAGTGCTAAATCTACTTCTGGGGCCTACTTGGTGAGTGTTTGGGATGAGTTTTGATGAGATCCATGTGCTATGATGTCTTTTGGGTATGAAACACTGGCTAGGGAGTCCCCTCTGGGCGTTTGGATGCTGGGCTCTGCTCCTTGGGCGCTGGACGCCAGAAAGGGGGTAGGTGTTGAGGGAAAATAGATTCCACACAAAGTCACCGGCAAGTATACTGGGTCGCATCAAGTAGTAAAACTCACCAGTGAGGTCGATCCCACAGGGATTGATGGATCAAGCAATTTTAGTTGGGTGATGAATTTAGTTAAGCTAATATTGATTATTTAAGTGAAATTTGACTAACAGAAGGTGAATTGCAAGAAAGCTAGAGTGCAGAATGTAAATTGACAGAAAAGTAAATGGCAGGAAGCTTAAATGACTGAAACTTAAAGTGCAAGAAATTAAAAGAGCTGAAACTTAAATTTCAAGAAAGGGAAATAGCTGAATCGTAAATTGCAGGAAAGTAGAAGTGCAGAAACTTAAATGACAAGGAAACTTAAATTGCATGAATTATAAAGAAAATTGGGTGCAGGAAATCAAAACAGCTGTGAACAATGTAAATTGCAGTGAAATCAGAGAGATCTAAGTTGAGGAGATTCAAAGGAAATGATTAATCAGGGATTGGAGATATTATAATCCTTTATGAATCAATTGGGTCTCAACTCCTTTCTCAATCATATGAGTAGATCTATGGCAGTTTGAAATCGATTGGATCCCAATTTCTTGGCAATCCAATCTTTTTAATCACAATCAATCTTGCCAATTCCTTGATCTAATTGTCATGAGAAGAGGTTAAGTGTATATCTCTCATCCATAAGCCATACTAACTCTCAGGATCTCAATTCCTCCCGAATGGTGTTGATCAAGAGAGTAGTGAAGGTTCAACTTAGATCTCTCTGATTTCACTGCAATTTACATTGTCCATTTTTGTTTTGAGTCCCAACACCCAATTCCCTTTATAATTCATGCAATTTAAGTTTCCTTGCTGTTTAAGTTTCTGCACTTTTACTTTCCTGCACTTTAAGATTCAGCTATTTACATTCCTTGCAATTTAAGATTCGGTCCTTTTAATTTCTTGCACTTTAAGTTTCAGTTATTTAAGCTTCCTGCCATTTACCTTCCAGGTTATTTACATTCTGCACTTTAGATTGCTTGCAAATTACTTTCTGTCAATCCAATTTCACTCAATTCATCAATATTAGCTTAACTAAATTCATCACCATACTAAAGTTGCTTAATCCATCAATCCCTATGGGATCGACCTTACTTTCGTGAGTTTTACTACTTAATACGACCTGGTACACTTGTCGGTTAGTTTGCGTGGAATCAATTTTCCCTCATCAAGTTTTTGGCAGCGTTGCCGGGGATTGATTTAGATTGACAATGATTAAGTAGGTGATAATCTAAATTAAGCATTTTTCTTTGTTTTTGTTAAGCATACTAACTGTTTGAGATTTTGTTTATGCTAACCTTAACTTCACTCTAGCAACAGAGTACTTTGTTTGTGTTTTGGTCTGTTTGTGTTGTATGCCAGGAGGAAGAAGAGGTGCATCCACCTCTTTTGATTCTGAACCAGAGAGAACATTCTTGAGATTGAGAAAAGAAGCAAGAGGGAAGGGAGTGATTGGAAAAGAAGAGTCAGAAGAGGGAGATCAAGAGATGGAGGGTAATCTCCCTAATCCACCAGAGGAGGTAGCCAACAACAATGGCCCACCTCCAAGGAGAGTTCTAGCTTCTTACACCTGTCCCAACCCAAGAAACTGTGGGAGCAGTATACTCACTCCAAATGTTCATGAAAATAACTTTGAGTTGAAGCCTCAACTTATCTCTTTGGTACAGAACAATTGTTCCTATGGAGGAGGTCCCCTTGAAGACCCGAATCAATACTTATCCGTCTTCTTGAGGATATGTAAAACAGTCAAGACAAATGGTGTGCATCCGGATATCTACAAGCTGCTGCTATTTCTATTCTCTTTGAGGGATAAGGCGTCTCAATGGCTGGAGACATTTCCCAAAGAAAGCATCAATAATTGGGATGATTTAGTGAGAAAATTCCTAGCTAAGTTCTACCCACCTCAGAGAATCATTAGATTGAAGACAAAAGAGAAAATATTCACTCAAATGGATGGAGAATCACTTTATGAGGCATGGGAGAGATACAAAGCCTTGATTAGGAAGTGTCCACCTGAAATGTTTAGTGAATGGGACAGACTTCAGAATTTCTATGAAGGCTTGACTCTAAAAGCTCAAGAGGCCCTGGATTATTCAGCAGGAGGTTCAATACAGCTAATGAAGACAGCTGAAGAAGCCCAGAATCTCATAGACACTGTGACCAACAATCAATACTTTTATGCTCATCAAAGGCAACGCCAACCAGCTCCAAAGAAAGGTGTGTTAGAGCTTGAAGGTGTGGACACTATCTTGGCATAGAATAAAATGATGCACCAACAAATCCAGCAGTAAATTGAGATGATGGCAAAGAGAATAAATGGTCTTCAACTAGCTACAGTGAGCACTGCAAACCAACCACCAGCTGGGTGGGGACAAAATGAAGAAAGCTATGAAGAACAGCAGCCTGAGCAAATGCAGTATATGCACAACCAAAGTTTTGGGGCAAATGATTTCCATGGAGACACATATAATCCCTCTTGGAGGAACCACACCAATCTAAGGTGGGGAGACAACCAAAACTCATGGCAAAGAAATTCCAACTCAAGCAACCCCCGCAACACAAACCACCAGAACCATCAGCCAACTAACCAAAATCCTTATAGAAAACCACAAAATAATCATCCTCCATCTAATTTCTATCCACCAAATAACCCATCAACCAACCAAAATAACTTTCATCCACCATCTGCATCTCACACTAAGCCACAACCACCCAAGAATCCCAAAGAATCTCCAATCTGGAGATTATGATGGAGAAATGATGAAGCATCAAGAGTTGGCCAACAAGAATCATGAAGCCTCACTGAGAAATCTAGAAAGACAAATTGAACAATTGTCCAAATAGCCAACTAAAAGACCAACCAACACTTTTCCAAGTGATACCATTCCAAATCCCAAAGAAGAATGCAAAGGAATTCAACTCAGAAGTGGAAGGACACTGGAAAATGACAAGGTTGATAGTAAAGTGGCAACTGAAGAGAAGGACCAGGAGAAGCTCAAGAAGAAGGAGGAAGAGCCACAAGCACTAAAGAAAGGAGAGAAAGTCATGGAAGAGCAACCTCAAGAGCGAAAAAAGGAGGTGAAGCCTTACATCCCTCCTTTGCCATACCCTCAAAGGTTGCAAAGAGAGCTCAAGGACCAATAATTTCCTAAGTTTCTGGAGGTTTTTAAGAAGCTGGAAATCAACTTCCCCCTTGCTGAAGCATTGGAGCAGATGCCCTTATCTGCAAAATTCCACAAGGAACTCATTAACAAGAAGAGAAGCTGGAATGAAAAAGAGACTGTGATCTTGACACAAGAATGCAATGTAGTAATTCAAAAGGGTCTCCCACCAAAACTCAAAGATCTTGGGAGCTTCTTTTTACCTTGCACCATTGGCAACATGTCCATTGATAAGGCACTGTGTGATCTAGGATCAAGTATCAATCTGATGCCTTTATCTATGATGAGAAGGTTTTCTATAGAAGAAGTAAAGCCTACACGGATGTCCTTGCAACTTGCTGATAGATCAATGGTAATCCCCAAAGGAGTGGTTGAGAATTTCTTAGTCAGGGTGGGTAAGTTCATATTTCCAGCGAATTTTGTGATCCTAGATCTAGATGAAGAGCGAAGCAATTCTATCATATTAGGAAGGCCTTTCCTAGCCACAGCAAGAGCCATCATTGATGTGAAAAAATGAGAAATGACCTTGAGAGTACATGATGAGCAGATCATTCCAAATGTCTTTAAGGAGATGCAGCATCCTGCTGAAAAGAAAGGTTGCATGAGAATTGAGGAGGAAGACTTAATCTGGAAGGAAAAACCCAAGGAAGCACTCATCAACTCACCCTTGGTGC
The DNA here is from genome assembly GCF_059453495.1 of Arachis ipaensis. Lineage (NCBI taxonomy): Eukaryota > Viridiplantae > Streptophyta > Magnoliopsida > Fabales > Fabaceae > Arachis > Arachis ipaensis. Next base: position 83,848,364 of record NC_142437.1, on the reverse strand, counting down.
AGAAGACTGACATTAAAGAAAAACAAAAGGGTCATGAGGATAAGAAGGTTGAGAAGGGATTACAAAAAGAGGTTACAAGATTGATCATTAAGAAAGCTCCTGACATAAGGCCTACTGCCAAGAAAGAAAGGTCACCGAAGAAAGGAAAGAAGAGCAAGAAAATCCAAAAGGGTGGAGAAACAAAAAAATTCCAACTGAAGAGTTCTCAGAGGGAAATAAAGTGAAACTAATCTACCAACAGTTAGAGGCATTTCCATGATCTGATGATTATTACACTGTTAATAAAATACTCTCGTTGGAACATATAGAGATTGTTCATCAAAACACAGGAAAAATGCTCACAGTGAGAGGGGACAAGCTGAGGCACTATGATCATCAACCACCTTAACAAAGAACCAATGTCAAGCTAGTGACAGTAAAAGAGCGCTCCATGGGAGGCAGCCCATGATTTAGTATTCCTGCTTTTATTTTAATGTTAATAATTAATGGTTCTTCTAGCATGAATTTGAGCTTTCATGGTTAGATTTGATAGCGGCATACAGCATTTTAAAGCATATGTCTGATTCCTAAGTTTAGTGTGCCTAAAGGCACTCTAAAATGGCTTTCCAAGCATGATGATCATACAACCATCTTAGGATATATATTCATTCATTTTATTGAAATATATAGCCAAACATTAAGTTTGGTGTTCTACATATGCTATGAAGTTCAAAGAAGGTCAAATTTATTCAAAGGCTAAAATTTATTAAGAATGGACCATGTCTTGCATCATTTTGAATTTATGTTTTTTTTTTAAAATGTTCCTTATGAATTAACCAGTGACAGAAATTCTATTGAATTTTACATGAACCAATTGAATTTTTGGTGTCCATCAAGATTAACAAGTGTATACAAGGCCCACGGTTGACTATAAGGAACATTTAATAAAAAATTTTCAATTCCTATAGCTATATCATTTTTAATTGAATTTTCGCCACTTGTATCAATTCAATTTTTGTTGTTTTGCTAAGCTGGATAGATATGAGGAAAAGAAGGGTGAGGAAAAACACAGAATAATGCAAGGTACAACCATCACAAGAAACCAGACAACTTAAGAAATCACATGGCTTGGAGCTTTGTGCCTTGGGTAGAGCACCTTAACATGCATTGGCAAGAATAATGGTGCCCCTCATACAATGACCGAACCCTCACATAAATGCCACCAATACCAACCTCAATCCTTATCTTCAGTCCATCTCCTCATAAGAGTCGTCCATCTTCACCAATACTCGTTCAATCCTCACCATCTATTTTAATATGGCCGAACTACCAACTCCTTTTTCTTGCTTTACTAACTCAATTCCTTGCTTTAAATTGATAAGTGACTTTTCTTTTGCTCTCACACTTCTACTTAACTCATCACCTTTCATAACCAAATAGATTTTTCCTTTCTCATACATCCCAAGTCCTTGTTCTTTCACAGTAAGAAACCGTGCTCACAAGAGTTCTACCCTTTTCTTCTTAAATCGTGTTTTGTCCAAAATTTTCTTCCCAATCCTACCTCATCACCTCCAACCGTGCTCATAATTCTTCTTGTGCTTGATGTTGTGAATTTGGCTCACTCCTTCCCCATTCAATGGCTTCATTAAGTTCCAGAAGGAGAAAAGGGAAGCAACCGGCTGAAGCTGAACCAACCACCTATGATAACAAGAGATTTAAATCTCAATTTTATGAGTTACAATATCATGGATGTATGGAGGAGAAAGAAGTTATTCCAGAGATTGGATTCAAATTGAAGGAAGGTGAATACCCCATGATAAGGGATGAAATTGAAAAGAGAAGATGGAAACTCCTGTGTGAGCCACTTACAGACATAAGTGCAACTATGATAAGGAAGTTCTATGCAAATATAGTAAGACAAAGCAAAACTAGCCTCTCCTACAAAAGTTTTGTTAGGGGAGTTGAAGTAGACTTCAGCCCAGCAACAATCATGAGGGTTTTACAAATAAGAATAATCCCTTTCAGAGATCCCAGCTTTGACGAAAGAATGAAGGGTGAGAATGACCCTGATGAGCTAGTAAATGGTATATGTCTGGAAGGCAAAGACTGGGAAAAAGATTTAAATGGGGATCCAAGTTACTTGAAGAGAATTGATCTCTTACCTGAGGGCAAGGGTTGGAATGAAATAGTGAAAAGATCAATACTCCCCACTGGAAACACTTCAGAAGTTACAGTGAAGAGAGTAATCATGGTACACTGCATACTCAAAGGAGGAGAAATAAATGTCCCACAACTTATAGCAGACAACATCCAAGAGATGGCTGAGGATGGCAGCAAATCACGCAGACTTGGTCACCTAAGTACCATATTGCGACTGTGCAATAGAGCAGGGGTGCTCTTTGAAGATGCAGACACAGACTGGGTAAAGGAAGGCAGGGGAATCACCAAGCAGAGGATGGAAGGTGCTACTGACACTCAGAGGGAGAGAAGACCTCAAGGAAGAAGAAGGAGACCACAAATGGAAGAGGGACAAGCCTCTAGCACAATAGATTTAGGCCAAATTTAGAGGGCCATTGAGGAACTGTCTCAATAATACGTGAGGGCTCAGGAGCAACAACAAGAACAATATGTGAAGGCTTAGGAGCAGCAACAAGAACAATACATGAGGGCTCAGGAGCAACAGCAGAATTGGCAGCTGAAAACGATGGAGCAACAAGAGAACTTTCAGCTAAAGATGATGGATCAGCAAAGAGAATTCCAAGCAAGATCTCTGGATCGGCAAAGGGAACAATCTGCGCAATTCCAAGAATCATTCGATAAATTGTCCCAACAACAAGATGAGCAAGAGAAGTGCATCCAAAATCTTTAGCAATGGAAGAACATATACCACACAGCTGGAGAGTCTAGGTATCTAGACAGGATGGAGTATGACATAGAGACTCAAGCAAAGCTAAACTACATAGCTTGTGGAATGCCAGTGGTAAACCAAGAGATCAAACCATTTGTCCAGTGTCATGAATTAGTAAACAATCAAAGAGCAAGAAGTAAGAGAAATATAGAAAGAATGGAGCAAAGGTTGAAGGAGGCTGGACTCTGGGATCAGATAGACCATTCTTGGGATCAGAGATGCCCTGCTGAAGAACAACAAGAAACAAAAAAAGAAGAAGAAGCAGGAGCCAAAGAAGAAAGGAGAGTCGAGCAAAGGAAAAGAGCACAAAAATTAGAGGTGGTGGAGTTCCTTTCATAATCTTAGTAACTAAGGAAGATGCACATCTGAAAAATGATATGCCTTCCAAGTTTTCATGTTCTGCACTTTTATGTTTTTGAATAAGTTTTCATGTCCTGCATTATTATGATAGTTTGCTTGTGCATCACTCATTTGGTTAAACTCATGTCTTGTTCCCCTTTGCATAATTAAAAGAAAATGTTAAAACAGAAAGAAAAATTGTCCAATTTGATAGGGATAAGAATAAAGTTCAGTGATGGTCTGTGCTAGATTGTTCAAGTAAGCTCACTAATAAAGAAGAAGGGTAGAATGTTCTTTTTAAGTATAAACTTAGGACTGTATGTGAAATCTTGGTAAATAAAGATCCTTGGAAAAAGAAAGAGTAAGAAGGAAAGGAAGAAAAGCCAAGAATTGGCAACAAAAATGAAAGAAATAAATAATAAAGCTAGACACCAATGGCTTGGACCTTAAGATACATGCATGTGGTGCTTTTGTACTGGGATATGCTTGGATGAATAGGTTCTAAGGAGTGTTTCAACACTTGGTAACTTGGGTTAACTAACCCAGGATTATCAACCGAAAGTCTACTGTCAAGAGTAACCTAGTTGCAAAGCATTTAGCAACCCAAAGAGGTGTTGGGCACCAATGTTCTTAAGATGAACTGTGAGCCAAGTGTCTGTGGTGTATATGTGTTGATTGAAAAACAAAGCTAAAAAGCTGCTGCAACACATAACACTTAGCTGCAAATAAAAGTGTAAGCATCTCAGCAAAAGAAAAAAAAATCAAGGATCAATAAATAAAGGTTTCACAACAGCACCTTGGTTAGCACTTAAAGGATATCTAAAACCTGAAAACTAATAAAAGTAGAGCTTCAATTACAGTTTGCATGAAACCACATGAAGCTATATTGAATGCTTTCAAATAAGGACAAATATGCTTTTCTGTTTTCTTTCATTTTTCTCAAGTTCTACTGCTTGCTTGGGGATAAGCAAGATTTAAGTTTGGTGTTGTGATGACAAGTAATTTTAGGCTAGTTTTACCAGCAATTTTTACTTGTTTTCATTAGGTTTCATGCATTTCTTAGGCAATAAGTAAGTGTTTGAGTGAGAATTTCATGCTTGTCTTGATTCAATCAAACATTGTTAATTTTGTGCATTATCATGAGATTTATGCAAGAATTATGTGATTATTATGAATGATGCAAAATTTTATAATTTTGGCAAGGCTTTGATTGCATGATTGATTGATGATAGATGAAAAGATGAAGGAAAGAAGCAGGGCAGAGGAATGCTACGTTCGTTTGGAGAACACTACGTTCCCCGGCAGCATAAGCCTTGGCGTTACACTCAATTTCAAAGAACGCTACGCTCTTTAGCGACGCGTACGCGTACAGGACACGCACGCGTAGAACAAGCATTTTGGAAGATCCACGCATACGCGTGCATGACGCGTACGCATGGATGTGATCTATGCTCTTCAGCAAAAGAGCGCTACACTCTCTTCCAACGAGCGCCTGCGACACTTTCAAAATTGGGATGGAAGATTTGCCATCGACGCGCACGCGTGCATGACGCGTACGCGTGGGTGTGACATTGGTGATGGGTTGCACAAACACGTGTATGATGCTGCAGCGTGGAAGTGATATTTTACAATCCACACGTACGCGTGAGGGACGCGTATGCGTGGGGTAGCGTTCTTGGTGGGAGCGCTACGCTCTCAAAGAGAGCGCTACCAAGGGACGCGTGGGCGTTCAACACGTGTACGCATGATGAGTACTCAGTGAGCAAGGATGCGCATGCGCAGGAGACGCGTACGCGTCGGTGAATGAGCGCTGCGCTCTCTTTGAGAACGCTACGTTCTCCTGAAGCTGCATTGAAGTACCAATACGGAATCATTCTGACCTGCTTCAACAAAGGCCAAAAAGCCCAATCCAAGTACTTGAAGACTAAATTGGAAAGTGTATAAATAGAGCAGAATTTGATTTCATAAAAGAGGAGGCTAGCTAGCAGATCGGGAAGGCTATAGAGTGAGGGACCCAAATTGGGAAACTCTGCACTAAATTTCATTTTAATTTCCTTCTGTTCTTCAACTTCTGCACTTTTTCTTTTTCTAGTTTGTACTAGAGCAATGATGAACTAAATCCCAAATTCATTACGGAGAGGAGCTCTATTGTAATTCCAATGAATCAATGAAATTCTTCTTCTTCTCAATTCATTTGTGTAGCTATAGGATATCTTCTGTTTTGATTGTGAATTATTCACTCCGGAAGGGAGTTTAATTAAATTGAATGTGGGTGTGAGCCTCGGAAGGAGAATCACTTACATTAGAATTGGAGCTCTATCCTTCACTATTCTCTTGATCAACACTATTCGAAAGAAATTGAGATCCTGAGAGTTAGTGTGGCTTATGGATGAGAGACATGCACTTAACCTCTTCTCATGACAATTAGATTAAGGAATTGGCAAGATTGATTGTGATTAGAGAGATTAGATTGCCAAGGAATTGGGATCCAATCAATTTTAATCTGCCATAGATCTACTCATATGATTGAGAAAAGAGTTGAGAACCATTTGATTCATGAAGGATTAGGATATCTCCAATTCCTAATGAACCATTTTATTTGAATTTCTTCAACTTAGATCTCTCTAATTTCACTGCAATTTACATTGTCCATTTCTGTTTTGAGTCCCAACACCCAATTCCCTTTATAATTCATGCAATTTAAGTTTCCTTGCCATTTAAGTTTCTGGACTTTTACTTTCCTGCACTTTAAGATTCAGCTATTTACATTTCTTGCAATTTAAGATTCGGTCCTTTTAATTTCTTATACTTTAAGTTTCAGTTATTTAAGCTTCCTGCCATTTACCTTCCAGGTTCTTTACATTCTGCACTTTAGATTGCTTGCAAATTACTTTCTGTCAGTCCAATTTCACTCAATTCATCAATATTAGCTTAACTAAATTCATCACCATACTAAAGTTGCTTAATCCATCAATCCCTGTGGGATCGACCTCACTTTCGTGAGTTTTACTACTTGATGCGACCCAGTACACTTGTCGGTTGGTTTGTGTGGAATCAATTTTTCCTCATCAATTAGTTAGTTTAATTTTTTGTTTTAGTGGATTTAAGTAGTTAGGATAGGTTACAATATGTTAGATTAGACTCTGAGATTGCTGAAAAATATTGGATTATTGAGCTGTTTGCTGATTTCTGCTGTTGAATTTGTTAGAAAAATACTTGACTGTGTTAATAATGATTGAGTTGTTTGTATGTTACCTTAATAATGATTGAAAAAATTAATCAGGTTGACAAGGATTGATGGATATTTGGTTTGGATGGAACCCTTGAAGGATGGAGAAATCCGAATGTTAGGGAAGACTCTATTGAAAATTTTATAAGATTTCCATTGAAATAAAAAATATTAAAATTATATTTTCGAAATTGTTATAATTAATTGTTAGGTTGTATTTTTGTGCAATTGTTAATTTGAATAATTATTTTGATCTTAGTTTATGTTTTTGATTTTGTTAAGTTGGTGTTATGATAAATATTTATGGCATTTACAAGAGAACTATATATGTATATATTCATTTTGGTTCTTCTGAAAAGAAAATTTTCTCATTTACAATTAGTGTTTTAGTGCTCTATAAGAACTTGTTATTTTGGTAAACTAACCAAAACACTTATTCATTCTAATTTAATTATTTTGAAAGTAAAAACTATGTAATGCCCTTTTTTTTAATTTACTAAACTAAAATGCTTTTAGAATTATTTGTTACTTCTTGAGTTTATTCTTATGTTATTATTTATTGTTGTTTGATATGTTGTTAATATGTTACTAATATATTCGCTATACAGACATGACGACAGGTAGCAGAGGTAGGTCCAATGGGTCATGTGGTCGTGGTAGAGGGCAGGCTTCCACCGAATTTCTAAGGCTGCCCAGTCATCGTCCTCTATCCTGGCTACCCCGTTGGACCTTGTGAAGTCACAGATGGGTCCATCGGACCAGCAGTTCATCATAGTCCAAAATCTGAACTGGGTGCCTCCTTCTACTATGCCCCCTACAGATGCAATGATGATGTTGACAGAGCCCGTGGTGGGTGATTCCTCCAATGCCCCCGAGCAGGATGTCCTCCACCACCACCCGTCATCTGGTTGAGGATTTGGCTCGATGGCATGCAATCGTGAGTTTATTTTTTTAATATTAAGTTTGTTTATCTTAAGTTTGTTTATGTCAAGTTTGTTTATCTTAAGTTTATTTATCTTATCTGTTTGTTAATGTGATATTTTTTTCTCTAACAGGTTTGCACCAAATCCCAATGCATGCACATGCACACAGGAGATATCTAAGGTCATTAAGTCCATGTACGACCACCCGTAGCTGACCTACACGCAGATTCCGACTGACGTGAGAGAACGGTGGTTTTAGAATTGGGCGGTAAGTATCCAATTTCGTTTGAATTACTTAAGTGTATAGGAACTGTATTTCATTTCAACTAACTAATCTTGGTGAATCCATTTGTGCAGTTGAAATTCCTATGGGATGCAGAATACATTGTCATGATCAGTAAGACCTATAACCATCGCGCCGCCAAGCGGTTTCAGCAGATGATGAGCGACGTTCGTCAGGGGAAAGACCACCTGCATCGTGGATCCGTCCAAACATCAAGCGTGACTTGGAGGCTTATTTTAGAGATAACAAGGGGTTCAAGCGTCGTCGTCTGACGAACATCACTAACAGGACTTCGCCCAGGTCGTCGAGGTATATGGGTGGGTCGGTGACCTTCATGAAGACAAAGATTAGACTGGTAAGAATTTTGGCATTGTTTAATATTTTAGTAGTTACTTGAATTAGTTTTTTTATTTTCTTTTTGATTAACAGTTTAATTAATTAGTTAGTAGAGTAAATATTAGTTTAATTTTCTGTTTTTGTGGATTTAGGCGATTAGGATAGGTTAGAATAGGTTAGATTAGGCTATGAAATTGCTGAAAAATGTTGGATGAAAATCTTCAAGGGTGGCTAAATCTGAATTTTAGGGGAGACTATAAAAATTTTCATAACATTTTTAGTGAAATTGAAAAAATTAAAATTATGTTCTCGAAATTACAATTAAGATTTTGGTTCTTGCTTATATTTGTATGTCATTATTTAATTTGTTCGTTTATTTTATTAGTTGGTTGATATATTAATTTGTAGTCTATGTCGTTGGATCGTGAGGTGACATTGGCGGAGACCTTCAAATATTCCCATATTTTGAAGGCAAACAAGGAGAGATTTGCTGACGAGCGGTCTGCAGCCCATTATGTGAGTTTAAATTAATCCTAAGTTTCAACTTTCTTTGTTTAAAGTCAATTATGTAACTATTATCCTAATCACAACTAACGTGTGTGACGCAGTAGGAGTACACACAGAGGTCGGAGGTCGCGACCCATCAATCTCATCCGCCTAGCGGGGCCGACAAAGCCGGCTCCAAGACTTCCGTGGTGGATCACGATAGGATTTGTTGTGAGACCGCCTCTGAAACCCACAAGAATCGCCACTTCGGGTTAGGGTCGTTCTTCGCTAGTGACTTCCACTTCTTCGTGTTGGTAGCTTCCTCTGCGTCTACCTCTGCCACCAGCCATGCTGATCCCAGAAAGTTGTCAACCTGAGGGAGGAGGTGCAGAAGCTAACACAGGAGCTTCACCAGCAGGTGAGGCAGTCTGAATAGAGGTATCGAGAGATTCTTGCAAGCGTTGCCATTAGCTCTTACCTGACGGAGAAGTCGGTGCAGCTCGATCGGTTGCGACAGCAGATGGAGGAGTACAACCAGTAGATGTGCGCTGGAGGCAGCGGTGTTGCTGGTGGGGCACCGACGGCAGCACCTCCTCCGCCGCCTCAGCAGGGGGACCACGCCGCCGCCGCCGACGAAGATTACCGGGATATGTAGCATTTAGGGATTTACGAATTTTTGTTTGTCTACTTTATTGTATTTTATATTTGTAACATTTTATTTCATTCATGCAATTTATTTTTTAATAAAATATTTTCTTGATTTCTGGCAACGTTAAATTTCTGTTAACAATTTTGTCAATAAGAGTCTGTAATTGTGGCTTAACTATGCTAAGAAATTTAGGGTTTATAAAATTGACATTATCGTTGAATTTACTGTAGGATAAATCTGATGGTAACATGTCACCTAAACACGTGAAGCAGTGCCAAAGTTATTGTTGGATATATCTAACAGTAACCATCAACACAATTTCGCCAAATTCATGAAAAGACTAACGAAAAATCTGCCAATAATTAATGACAGACAAAATAAATTCAACGGTAAACAGTTTCTAATTATGTTTATACGGTCAACCCAAAGATGACGATAAATCCAGCAGTACTCAGCGTTTTTTTTTTTTTGTAGTGAAGAGGAGAAGAGAATGACGAAGATGATGATAATAAAAAAAGATGAAAAGGTGAAAAAAAAATGCATATTTATTAAAAATAACGACGACCATCACTTTAAAAAAAGACGCATATCTAATTTGATTGAGACTTAATTAATAAATTACTTCGCGGGTAATTTTATTGAATTTTAAGTTAATTTAAAATAATATTTTTTATTCTCTCTTAAATATTTTGAAAATAAATTTGGCCCAAAGCTGCGTAGTAATGATACTTTTCCATAGAGAAGTAATAGACCGGTGTAGACATTAATACTCTTGACATGTGAGTCCTATTTTTGTGGAGGAGAGAATCTAAAAAAGGGCTTCTTAATAAACAAATGAAATAGCCGAAAGAGGTAGTAGAACAACAGAGTGCCGGTGTCGGTGTTTTGTATTTTTTGGTTTAGGTTCTCCTTTTATGGACTAACGGTTGTCGGTGTTTAATAGAGAGAGGCTTTTCTTCAATTACCTCTCACTTATAGAATTTTTTGTTTTTGATATTAGAATGAGAATGATATTTTTTTGAAATATAAACGTTTAAAGTATTATTTTTAAATATGAAATTGTTTAATTAAAAGATTAAAAATTAGACCGTTTGATTTGTAAAAGTATAGAAATTAAATCATTCAATTTGTGTTTAAAAAATAAAAAAAGATAAGAATATAAAAATTGAATCTTTTAATTTGTATATCTCAAATATTTTTATTTTTTAAACACAAATAAAAGAAATCGATTTGTGTACCCAAAATTTTTTAAAAAATCAAAAATTTGATTTGAAGTCCGATTTGTGTACCTCACTTGTAAGTTTCTTTCTTCCCGTCAAATACTCTCCTTTTTAATTTCTTAATTTTTATTCGTAGAAACAGGTTGTTTTAGTTAAATAGCATATTTTCATTATTCAATAACACAATTTTACTCGAATAACAAAAACTTTCTATTTGAATAGTATAATCTTATAGTTAAGCAACATATTCTTTTATTTTAACAATACAAAAATTGACACGTTTTATAACTGAACACCACCATTCTAAATATATATACGTCTCAACATTGTATACACTCCTTTTTATGATTGGAAATATGATAGTATATCTCACTTACATTTATATCCTGGATCGGACTAATTCTAGCCCGGGCCATGCTTTAATTTTATTATCCCTGGTAGTTCGTATACATGGATGCATCAGACTTCACTGTAGGAGAGTTGTATACGTATGAAGTCGTTGTGTTTAATTAATAGTGTGATGGTATATGAACCAATAAATAATTGAGTGAATACTTCATTCGGTTCCTGACAATTATCTCGAAAGGATAACGAGGTTCCTAAAAAAAAAAAAAACACTCAATTCGACTCCTGGTAATTTTTTTTGGGACTGATTAGTCCCTGTGTCAAAAAAAATAACATTGATTTTTTTTGGCACAGGGACCTCGTTGTCCTTACGAAGTAATTGTCAGGGGTCGGGTTGGGTTTTTTTCTTTTATCAGGGGCCGGATTGAGGTTTTTTTTTGTTAGGGGCCTCGTTGTCTTTCGAGGTAATTGTCAGAGGCTGATTTGGATTTTTCTCTAAATAATTAATAGTACTAATTAAATACATAACTAAGTATATAAATTATTTTCAGCAACGGATCTTCAAAAAAAAATAGGGGTCAAATATATAACTAAGTATATAAATTATGTAAAAATATTTATATTTAAATTAAATGCGTCAATTATTTATTTTTAATTATTATAAATTAATAATTATAGGATTGTTTAAAATTTAACAATATTTTTTTATTTGATTCTATGATATCACTTATTCTATTGTACAACATATTTTAACAATGAGATAAAATATTAAAAAATTAGGCTTATTTTAATAAAACTTATATATTACTTATCTAATAAATAATGTGAAATGAGTTTATTTGTTTCATAATTTAGTTGAAAAATAATTTTGTATTATAAAATATTAAAATTACTAAAATAGTATGAAATTATTTATTTATATTATTATTATTTTATAGTTGGATTTTATTTGGTAAAATTATTATAATTTAAAATAATTAGCTTGTTCTTCTAATTATAAACTTAAGAAATATTGTCTATATAACTATAATATGAAATAAATTATATAAATAAATAAAAATAGAAAAAAAATTGATAACATTGAAAGAAAAAAAAATATGACTGTAATAAAAATTAAACCTACGATCATAGAACGTTGTGCAAGACTTACAAAAAAAAAATGAAAATCAACTCAACAATATTTATATATTTAATTTGAAACAAGTGATAATAGTTTTTGTTTTTTAATATTTGGGGAGCCATAGTCCTCGGTTGTCCCAATAAAATAGGATTTTTTTTAAATAATATTTTATTTATCAAAATAGATAATTTATAGTATTTTTATAAAAAACATCTTATGTCTTATTTTGTTTATAATGTAAACGAATTAATAAACAAATTAATACTATACGTATTTCGTTTATACTACTGTAAACGAAATAAAAACGTTACACGCTACATGTACAAATGTGATACAGATAAAACAAAGCATTATTTATTTTCGACGGTTATTTGTAGTAAATTTTTTTCACTAAAAATATTATCAAAATCTAAACTCTAATAAAAATAATACAAAAATAACAATCACAACTATAATTTGATATACCTTTTATAAAACAAAGCGTTATCTACTTTCTAATGGATATTTGTAATAAAATTTTTTCACTCTTTTCATGTGTTGTTAGCCAATAAAATGCAATAACAAATTCTTCAACGTTGTTAGACTATTGTAAACAGGTCCTATGTTGCATGTAATTACCGGTTGAGCAGATCTAAATATGATAGACCTTTTTTCATCTTATACTATTTTACCATCATAATGAATAGATAATAACTGAATTTCAGACATTGTAGAGAATAAATAAGAAGATTAATAATAAAGAGAAGAAAGGCTATTAGTATTAAGAATCGTTCTCAGCCACATATTTATGGAGGATTCGAAATGAAGTTTATCAAAAGTGCGGCAAACCTTATAAAAAAAATAAGATTCATCGAGGTGTGGCAAACTCACCCGAAATGCAAAAAAAAAAATCGTATTTAGTAAATTAAATTCTTATTTTTTTAGGAAAATAATATTTTTTTAATTTATATTAAAAAAATCCTGTTAATTATTGTTACCCACACATTTTTCCGATTGGCCGTTTTCGGTATGTAATAGAGAGAGACTTTTCTCCAATTATCTCTTGTAAGTTTTTTTCTTCCCATGAAATACTCTCCTTTTTAATTTCTTTCTTAATTTTTATTCGAAGAACAGGTTGTTTTAGTTAAATAGCATTATTTCATTATTTAATAACACATTTTTACTCAAATAAAAAACTTTTTATTTGAATAGTATAATTTTTATAGTTAAGTATCATATTTTTTTATTTTAATAATACAAATTTGATAGACATGTTTTATAACTGAATAACACAATTCTTAACATATATATGTGGCATCATTGTATACACTCCTTGTTATATTAGGTAGCGTTTGGTGGAGAGATAGAGACGGAAAGACTGAGACTAAGAGACAGAGGCTAAGAGACAGAGATTGAAATAAATTTCAGTATTCTGTTTCGTGCAAAATGGGAGACAGAAATTGAAATAAGAATGAAACTCTAATTTAATTTGCACAAAGGGTAAAATTAGAATTAATTAATTGAAATAAAAGTATTTTAGGTATAAAATGTTATTAAAGTTTCAGTGTCCATCTCTAAAAATTTCAGTCTCCTGTGTCCCTACTTTTTGGAAGTACTGAAATATTAAAATTTTAGAGATAAAGACATAAATTTTAGTATTAGTCTCTAAATTAACAAATACGATACTAAGTCTCACTCTTTCAATCTCTGTTTCAGTACCTTAAAACAAACCTACCTTAGGATTGGAAATATGATAGTATATGTATATCTCACTTACATTTATATCCTGAATCAGAGTAGTTCTTGCCCGGGCCATGCTTTTATTATACCGTAGGAGAGCCGTCTGCGTATGAGGTCGTTGTGTTTGATTAATAGTGTGATGGTATATGAACCGATAAATAATTAATAGTACTAATTATTAAATACAACAACTATACGTACAATATAATTAATATCAGGTCGTTGTGTTGATTAAAGAGTTAAACCAAAAGATTGGGAAGACCGGAATGGTAAAGTTAGTGGTAAATTATTTATTTTATTTTAGAAAAAAAAATCTTAAATAGGCTTGACAATTATTTCGAAAGATAACGAAGTCCTTAATAATATATATATATATATATATATTTTGATCTCTGATCTTTATTTTTATGAGATTGATTAGCTCCTGTGTCAATGTTTTCTATCGATATTAACGGATTAAGCCTACCTAATATGTTAAATTGTTGATTTATCCATTAAAAATCAATTAGAATTAACAAATTCTTTTTTGTTGGGAGTCTCGTTATTTTTTAAGGATAATTATCAAGGCACTTTAATTTTTATTTTTATTTTTCTATTACCTTTTTCAAATACATTAGCTAAATTTATTGTTTTTATTTATAAAAATTGTTAATTATTATTTATTATATTTGTTTAGAATTTTAAATTCAAAAAATTATTTCACTAAAAATATTTCAGTCAAATTGATGATACCTTGAGTTTAAAATTATTTTTAACTCATAAATTTTAATAATTGGATATTTTTTATTTAAAATCTAAAATTTTAGCAATTAAAAAATAGTGAGAATTTATTAATTTAATTTGAATAATCGAAATTTAGTTCAATTTTATAAACTAACAAAAAATTAATTGATTTATCCCTGGTGTACGAAATCGTGATCGTTCCTTCCTTGGTAACGGCTCCAAAAACTTAATACGTACGTTCATAATCTTAGTTCTTTGTCACAACTTCGCACAACTAACCAGCAAGTGCACTGGGTCGTCCAAGTAATAAACCTTACGTGAGTAAGGGTCGATCCCACAGAGATTGTTGGCTTAAAGCAAGCTATGGTTACCTTGTAAATCTCAGTCAGGCGGATTCAAATGGTTATAGAGTTTTAATAATTAAAATATAATTAAAATATAAAATTGGATAGAAATACTTATGTAATTCATTGGTGAGAATTTCAGATAAGCGTATGGAGATGCTTTTATTCCTTCTGAACCTCTGCTTTCCTACTGCTTTCATCCAATCCTTCATACTCCTTTCTATGGCAAGCTGTATGTTGGGCATCACCGTTGTCAATGGCTACTTCCCGTCGTCTCAGTGAAAATGGTCCAAAATGTGCTGTCACCGCACGGCTAATCATCTGTCGGTTCTCGATCATGCTGGAATAGGATTCAGTAATCCTTTTGCATCTGTCACTACGCCCAACACTCGAGAGTTTGAAGCTCGTCACAGCCATCCCTTCCCAGATCCTACTCGGAATACCACAGACAAGGTTTAGAATTTCCGGATCTCAAGAATGGCCGCCAATAATTCTAGCCTATACCACGAAGACTCTGATTGTAGATCAGGAGGCTAAGAGATACACATTCAAGCTTGTTTGCATGTAGAACGGAAGTGTTTGTCAGGCACGCGTTCATAAGTGAGAATGATGATAAGCGTCACATAATCATCACATTCATCATGTTCTTGTGCGCAAATGAATATCTTAGAGAAGAAATAGGCTTGAATTGAATAGAAAAACAATAGTACTTTGCATTAATTTATGAGGAACAGCAGAGCTCCACACCTTAATCTATGGTGTGTAGAAACTCTACCGTTAAAAATACATAAGTGAAAATAGGGTAGACATGGCCAAATGGCCAGCCTCCCATGGAGGTCTCATAACGTAAAAGTTACATAATGTGTTCCAGAGATGTGAAATAAATCACCAAAAGTAGTTTTTATACTAAACTAGTAACTAGGGTTTACAAAAATGAGTAAATGATGCAGAAATCCACTTCCGGGCCCACTTGGTGTGTGCTTGAGCTGAGCATTGAAGCTTTCACGTGTAGAGGTCTTCCTTGGAGTTGAACGCCAGTTTGTAACTTGTTTCTGGCATTTAACTCTACTTTGCAACTTGTTTCTGGCGTTTAACGCCAGAATAGGGCAGAAAGCTGGCGTTGAACGCCAGTTTGCATCCTCTAAAGTTTGGCAAAGTATGGACTATTATATATTGCTGGAAAGCCCTGGATGTCTACTTTCTAACACAATTGAGAGCGCTCCATTTTGGTTTCTGTATCTCCAGAAAATCCACTTTGAGTGCAGGGAGGTCAGAATCCAACAGCATCTGCAGTCCTTCTTCAGCCTCTGAATCAGATTTTTGCTCAAGTCCTTCAATTTCAGCCAGAAAATACCTGAAATCACAGAAAAACGCACAAACTCATAGTAAAGTCTAGAAATGTGATTTTTATTTGAAAACTAATAAATATATACTAAAAACTAACTAAATTATACTAAAAACTATCTAAAAATAATGACAAAAAGCGTATAAATTATCCGCTCATCACAACACCAAACTTAAATTGTTGCTTGTCCCCAAGAAAATAAAAATCAAATAGGATAAAAAGAAGAGAATATACTATAAATTCCAAAATATCAATGAAACTTAGCTCCAATCAGATGAGCGGGACTAGTAGCTTTTTGCCTCTGAACAGTTTTGGCATCTCACTTTATCCATTGAAGTTCAGAATGATTGGCATCTATAGAAACTTAGAATTTAGATAGTGTTATTGATTCTCCTAGTTCAGTATGTTGATTCTTGAACACAGTTACTTTATGAGTCTTGGCCGTGGCCCTAAGCACTTTGTTTTCCAGTATTACCACCGAATATATAAATGCCACATACACATAACTGGGTGAACCTTTTCATATTGTGACTCAGCTTTGCTAGAGTACCCAATTAGAGGTGTCCAGGGTTCTTAAGCACACTCAGTTTTTGCTTTGGACCTCGACTTTAACCGCTCAGTCTCAAGCTTTTCACTTGACACCTTCACGCCACAAGCACATGGTTAGGGATAGCTTGGTTTAGCCGCTTAGGCCAGTATTTTATTCCTTTGGGCCCTCCTATCCATTAATGCTCAAAGCCTTGGATCATTTTTTATTACCCTTGCCTTTTGGTTTAAAGAGCTATTGGCTTTTTCTGCTTTCTTTTTCTTTTTCTTTATTTTATTTCATTTTATTTTATTTTTCGCCAATTTTCTTTTTTTTTTTTCGCAAGCTTTTGTATTCACTGCTTTCTCTTGCTTCAAGAATCAATTTTATGATTTTTCAGATTATCAAATAACATTTCTCCTTTTTCATCATTCTTTCAAGAACCAACAAATTTAACATTCATAAACAACAAATTCAAAAGACATATGCACTGTTCAAGCATTCATTCAGAAAGCAAAAAGTATTGTCACCACATCAAAATAATTAAACTAATTTCAAGGATGAATTCGAAATCATGTACTTCTTGTTCTTTTGTAATTAAAACATTTTTCATTTAAGAGAGGTGATGGATTCATAGGACATTCATAGCTTTAAGACATAGACACTTAAACACTAATGATCATATAGTAAAGACACAAACATAAATAAAACATAAGGCTCAAAAATCGAAAAATAGGAAAATAAGAACAAGGAGATTAAGGAACGGGTCCACCTTAGTGAGGGTGGCGTCCTCCTCTTCTTGAAGAACCAATGGTGCTCTTGAGCTCCTCTATGTCTCTTCCTTGCCTTTGTTGCTTCATCCCTAGTGATTTTGGTGCTCCTATCCTTAGTTGCTCCCAATAGTTGTGTGGAGGAAAATGTATCCCTTGAGGTATCTCAGGAATTTCTTGGTGAGGGAATTCCTCATGCTCTTGTTGAGGTCCATGAGTGGGCTCTCTTGTTGTGCAGTCAAATGCTCTGCTACTGAGCTATGGACCCTTGAGATGAATCTCTCCATCTCTCATGACTCGGAGGTGGAAGCTTTTGTCTTCCCTTTCCTCTTTCTAGAGGTTTCTCTGGCCTTAGGTGCCATAAATGGTTATGAAAAAACAAAAAGCAATGCTTTTACCACACCAAACTTAAAAGGTTTGCTCGTCCTTGAGCAAAAAAAGAAAGAAAGAAGGGGAAAAAGAAGAAAATGGAGGAGATATAGGGGGAGAGAGAGAGGTGGGGTAGGTGGGATCCACAGATCCTGAGGGTCAAGGATGTATCATCCCTGCTCCTATTAGGCGTGTAAACGGCCTTGCAGTGCATGTATGGCGTTAAACGTCAGCTTGCTGCTTGTTTCTGGCGTTAAACGCCAACTCCATGCTCTGTTCTGGCGTTAAACGCCAGTCTGGTGCTTATTTCTGGCATTTAACGCCAGCTTGATGCTTCTTTCTGGCGTTAAACGCCAGTTTGATGCTTCTTACTGGCGTTTAAATGCCAATAAGCTCTTCCTCCAGGGTGAGCTATTTTTAATACTATTTTTCATTCTGTTTTTGATTTTTCAGTAGTTTTTGTGACTTCACATGATCATCAACCTAATAAAAACATAAAATAGCAATGGAAAATAATTAAATATCATTAAATAACATTGGGTTGCCTCCCAACAAGTGCTTCTTTAATGTCAATAGCTTGACAGTGAGCTCTCATGGAGTTTTACAGATATTCAGAGCATTGTTGGGACCTCCCAACACCAAACTTAGAGTTTGACTGTGGGGGCTTTGGTTGACTCTGCAGTGAGAGAAGCTTTTCATGCTTCCTCTCCATGGTTACAGAAGGAGAACCTTGAGTTTTAAATACAAGGTAGTCCTCATTCAGTTGAAGGACCAACTCTTCTCTGTCCACATCAATCACAGCTTTTGCTGTGGCTGGGAAGGGTCTTCCAAGGATGATGGATTCATCCTCATCCTTCCCAGTGTCTAGGATTATGAAATCAGCAGGGATGTAAAGGCCTTCAACCTTTACTAGCACGTCCTCTACTAGTCTATAAGCTTGTTTTCTTGAGTTGTCTGCCATCTCTAACGAGATTCTGGCAGCTTGCACCTTAAAGATCCCAAGTTTCTCCATTACAGAGAGTGGCATAAGGTTAGTGCCTGACCCCAGGTCACACAGAGCCTTCTCAAAGGTCATGGTGCCTATGGTACAGGGTATTAAGAATTTACCAGGATCCTGTTTCTTTTGAGGTAATTTCTGCCTATCCAATGCATTCAGTTCATTGGTGAGCAAGGGATGTTCATCTTCCCAAGTCTCATTACTAAATAATTTGGCATTCAGCTTCATGATTGCACCAAGGTGCTTAGCAACTTGCTCTTCAGTAATGTCTTCATCCTCTTCAGAGGAAGAATACTCATCAGAGCTCATGAAGGGCAGAAGCAGGTGGAATGGAACCTCTATGGTCTCTGTATGAGTCTCAGATTCCTTCAGATCCTCATTGAGGAACACTCTAGTGTTCAGAGGACATCCCATGAGGTCTTCCTCATTGGGATTCACGTCCCCCTCCTCTCTTGTAGGTTCGGCCACACCAAGTAAGGTTATGGCCTTGCACTCTCTTTTTGGATTCTCTTCTGTATTGCTTGGGAGAGTACTAGGAGGAGTTTCAGTGACTCTTTTACTCAGCTGGCCCACTTGTGCCTCCAAATTTCTAATGGAGGACCTTATTTCATTCATGAAACTTGGAGTGGCCTTAGATAGATCAGAGACTATATTTGCTAAGCTAGATGGATTCTGCTCAGAATTCTTTGTCTGTTGTTGAGATGATGATGGAAAAGGCTTGCTATTGCTAAACCTGTTTCTTCCACCATTATTAAAGCCTTGTTGAGGCTTTTGTTGATCCTTCCATGAGAAATTTGGATGATTTCTCCATGAGGGATTATAGGTGTTTCCATAGGCTTCACCCATGTAATTCACCTCTGCTATTGCAGGGTTCTCAGGATCATAAGCTTCTTGTTCAGAAGATGCCTCTTGAGTACTGTTGGATGTAGCTTGCAACCATTCAGACTCTGAGAAATCATATTGACTTGCTGAGTCAATATTTTATTTTAAGCCAATATGGCATTCAGAGTATCAATTTCAAGAACTCCCTTCCTTTGAGGTGTCCCATTACTCACAGGATTCCTTTCAGAAGTGTACATGAACTGGTTATTTGTAACCATGTTAATGAGTTTCTGAGCTTCTGCAGGCATTTTCTTTAGGTGAATGGATCCACCTGCAGAATTGTCCAATGACATCTTAGATAATTCAGACAGACCATCATAGAATATATCCAGGATGGTCCATTCTGAAAGCATGTAAGAAGAACACTTTTTGGTCAGTTGCTTGTATCTCTCCCAAGCTTCATAGAGGGATTCACCTTCTTTCTGTTTGAAGGTTTGAACATCCACTCTAAGTTTGCTAAGCTTTTGAGGAGGAAAGAACTTGGCTAAGAAAGCCGTGACCAGCTTATCCCAAGAGTTCAGGCTATCTTTAGGTTGAGAGTCCAACCATATTCTAGCTCTGTCTCTTACAGCAAACGGGAAAAGCATAAGCCTGTAGACCTCAGGATCAACCCCATTGGTCTTAACAGTATCACAGATTTGCAAGAATTCAGTTAAGAACAGAAAAGGATCTTCTGATGGAAGTCCATAAAACTTGCAATTCTGTTGCATCAGAGAAACTAATTGAGGCTTTAGCTCAAAATTGTTCACTCCAATGGCAGGGATTGAGATGCTTCTTCCATGTAAGTTAGAATTTGGTGCAGTAAAGTCACCAAGCATCTTTCTTGCATTGTTGTTGGGTTCGGCCATGTCTCCTTCTTTTTCGAAAATTTCTGTCAGATTTTCTCCAGAGAGTTGTGCTTTAGCTTCCCTTAGCTTCCTCTTTAGAGTCCTTTCAGGTTCAGGATCAGCTTCAACAAGAATGTTCTTATCCTTGTTCCTGTTCATATGAAAAAGAAGAGAACAGAAAAGAAAATATGGAATCCTCTATGTCACGGTATAGAGATTCCTTATATGAGTATAAGAAGAGAGGGATGGAAGAAAGAAAAGATAAGAATTCGAACACAGAGGAGAAGAGTTGGTTCGAAAAAAAAAAGAAAAATAGAAGGAGATGAGAGAGGGAAGAATTCAAAAATAAAATAAAATAAAATAAAAATATTTTTGTTTTTAATTTAAAATTTGAAGTTAAAATTCAAAAGTTTTAAAAAGAAAAATGAAATTAAATTAAATTAGAATTTAAAACAAATAGTTAATTAAAAAGGAATTTTGAAAAAGAGGTTAGTGATTTTCGAAAATTAGAGAGGAAAAATTAGTTAGGTGGTTTTGAAAAAGATAAGAATCAAACAAGATAAGGTTTAATTGGAAAAAGATTTGAAAATCAATTTTGAAAAGATAAGAGGTTAGAAAAGATTTCGAATTTGATTTTGAAAGAGATGTGATTGATATTGAAAAAGATATGATTGAAAATCATTTTGAAAAAGATTTGAATTTAAAAAGATTTGATTTTGAAAATTGAAGTTGATTACTTGACTAACAAGAAACAAAAAGATATGATTTTAAAATTTAAAGATTGAACCTTTCTTACTAGGCAAGTAACAAACTAAAAATTTTTGAATCAATCACATTAATTGTTAGCATTAATTTCGAAAATATCAAATAGAAATAAGAAAAAGATTTTGAAAATTAATCTTAAAAATTTTCAAAAATATATAAAAAAAATTGAAAAAGATTTGATTTTTGAAAAAGATTTGAAAAAGATAGAATTTTTAAATTGAAAATTTGACTTGACTCATAAGAAACAATTAAATTTCAAAAACTTTTGAAAAAGTCAACTCAAAATTTCGAAAATTTATGAGAGAATAAAGGAAAAATATTTTTTTGATTTTTGAAGTTTTAATAAGGAGAGAGAAAAACAACAAAAAGACTCAAAACATGAAAATTATAAATCAAAACACACAATGCATGCAAGAACACTGTGAATGTCAAGATGAAGACCAAGAATATTTTGAATGTCAAGATGAACACCAAGAACTTATTTTTGAAAAATTTTTAAGAAAAAGAAAAACATGCAAGACACCAAACTTAAAAATTTTTAATGTTGAGACACTAACAAATTGAAAATGCATATGAAAAACAAGAAAAGATACAAAACATAAAAATCAAAGATCAAGCAAAGAAAAATCATCAAGAACAACTTGAAGATCATGAAGAACACATGAACACACTTTCGAAAAATGCAAGAAGAATAAAGACATGCAATTGACGCCAAACTTAATAAGTGACACTAGACTCAAACAAGAAACATCAAATTTTTGGTTTTTATGATTTTATTAAATTTTTTTTTGTATTTTTCGAAAATAAGAAATAAAAAGCTTAAAAATAAAATAAAATTACCTAATCTGAGCAACAAGACAAACCGTCAGTTGTCCAAACTCGAACAATCCCCGACAACGGCGCCAAAAACTTGGTGCACGAAATCGTGATCGTTCCTTCCTTGGTAACGGCACCAAAAACTTAATATGCACGTTCATAATCTTAGTTCTTTGTCACAACTTCGCACAACTAACCAGCAAGTGCACTGGGTCGTCCAAGTAATAAACCTTACGTGAGTAAGGGTCGATCCCACGGAGATTGTCGGCTTGAAGCAAGCTATGGTCACCTTGTAAATCTCAGTCAGGTGGATTCAAATGGTTATAGAGTTTTAATAATTAAAATATAAAATAGGATAGAAATACTTATGTAATTCATTGGTGAGAATTTCAGATAAGCATATGGAGATGCTTTTATTCCTTCTGAACCTCTGCTTTCCTACTGCTTTCATCCAATCCTTCATACTCCTTTCTATGGCAAGCTGTATGTTGGGCATCACCGTTGTCAATGGCTACTTCCCGTCCTCTCAGTGAAAATGGTCCAAAATGCGCTGTCACCGCACGGCTAATCATTTGTCGGTTCTCGATCATGCTGGAATAGGATTCAGTAATCCTTTTGCGTCTGTCACTACGCCCAGCACTCGCGAGTTTGAAGCTCGTCACAGCCATCCCTTCCCAGATCCTGCTCGGAATACCACAGACAAGGTTTAGACTTTCCGGATCTCAAGAATGGTTGCCAATAATTCTAGCCTATACCACGAAGACTCTAATCGTAGATCAGGAGGCTAAGAGATACGCATTCAAGCTTGTTTGCATGTAGAACGGAAGTGTTTGTCAGGCACGCGTTCATAAGTGAGAATGATGATGAGCGTCACATAATCATCACATTCATCATGTTCTTGTGTGTGAATGAATATCTTAGAGAAGAAATAGGCTTGAATTGAATAGAAAAATAATAGTACTTTGCATTAATTCATGAGGAACAGCAGAGCTCCACACCTTAATCCATGGTGTGTAGAAACTCTACTGTTGAAAATACATAAGTGAAAATAGGGTAGACATGGCCGAGTGGCCAGCCTCCCAAAGAGGTCTCAGAATGTAAAAGTTACATAATGTGTTCCAGAGATGTGAAATAAATCACTAAAAGTAGTTTTTATACTAAACTAGTAATTAGGGTTTACAGAAATGAGTAAATGATGCAGAAATCCACTTTCGGGCCCACTTGGTGTGTGCTTGGATAGCGCATTGAAGCTTTCACATGTAGAGGACTTCCTTGGAGTTGAACTCCAGTTTGTAACTTGTTTCTGGCGTTTAACTCTGCTTTACAACTTGTTTTTGGCGTTTAACGCTAGAATAGGGCAGAAAGCTGGCGTTGAACGCCAGTTTGCATCATCTAAACTTGAGTAAAGTATAGAATATTATATATTATTGGAAAGCCCTGGATCTCTACTTTCCAACGCAATTGAGAGCGCGCCATTTGGGTTTCTGTAGCTCCAGAAAATCCACTTTAAGTGCAGGGAGGTCAGAATCCAACAGCATCTGCAGTCCTTCTTCAGCCTCTGAATCAGATTTTTGCTCAAGTCCTTCAATTTCAGCCAGAAAGTACCTGAAATCATAGAAAAACACACAAACTCATAGTAAAGTCCAGAAATGTGATTTTTATTTAAAAACTAATAAAAATATACTAAAAACTAACTAAATCATACTAAAAACTATCTAAAAATAATGCCAAAAAGCGTATAAATTATCCGCTCATCAATCTCTAATTTTAAATTAGAGTACTTTTTTAAAAATAATTGAGTAAAGGACATTTTCATCCTTGACCTTTTTTTTCGTGGACATTTTCGTCCTCAAGGAATGGAAAATACATTAAAGCCCCTGACCCCTGAAAAACATGAACATTTATGTCCTTCCGTTGAATTCAGCCGTTTGTACTGGACGGAAAAGGTTGAACTGGCAGAGATGGCGCTGAGGTGGCACGTAACGGAGGCCAGGTGGCATGGAGCATTTCGTAATAGGACATATAAGTCCCTGGAGACAAAAACGACGCCGTTTCGTCTCCTCCCCCAATCTTTCGAATTTCTCTGCCCTTTTCTTCTTCTTTCGTCCCTTTTTCCTTCCATTCTTCTTCCAAGGTGAGATGTACGAGGGCGAAGAAACAGAATCTGGAGAGATATATGAGGGCGAAGATGATGATATAGATGATGAGGATGGAGATGAAGTTTTTGTTGAATGAATACACATCATGGATTTGGGATAAACCCTTGGAAGGGATGACTTAGGGGCTGTGACAATCTCCTTCATATGAGAAGAGGAAACTTTACGCCTTAAGGCACTCCAACTACTCTCTCTTGCAGGAAGATGGGTTTCATATTCATCCTCTGATGATGGAAATGGTGGCACAAAACCTCCAACAATAGCTTTTTGGAAAACTTTATAATCAACATCATAGGAGCCCACTTTCCTCTCACCAGGCTGAACCTTAGCACTTGATTTGAAACTTTCTACTTTACTGTTAGATTTATCCATCAAAGGCAAGAACCTTGAGAATACTTCCCAGAAGTTAGCAGGTTAATGAGCTTCCCTACTCACTTTAATGGGTCTTTCCGCTTTCTCATAGCGAATAATTTGACCAACAGCACCTCTGGCATCCCTTTCCATGATGGGATCACACTTCATACCAATCCAACTGCATGCACCCTCTTTTGGCACTGCAACAATTGGCAAGCAAACCCCATATTCGAATCGGCAATACCCCTTGCAGCCTTCACCAACTGAAAAGGTAAAAAACATTCCATGTGAATCTCATTGAAAATTTCACTCCCCATCAGAAGAAAAGCAACATCCCAAAGGTTAATTTCAACGGTTTTCTCGCAAAACAAACAAAAACAACATGGGAAAAAAAGGGAAAAAGAGTTCACTTTTACAATTATGCAAATTGAGGACCCTCAAGCATGTGAAACCATTGGCAATGACGTTGAGGTCGGAATCGGTGACGCCGGGATAGAACGACCGCGAAACGGACTAGGCAAGGTCCAATTCAAGCAAGCGCGTGAATCTATCAGCCATTCTGCGAAGCCTGTGTGGACCTGCACGCACCGCAAGCTTCTTCCTTTCGATGCTCTGCAATCGGAGCCACCTCTTACACACCAACCCGAAGATCTCCTTGTCCTTCTCGCTCTCCAGCTTCCCCAGGATCGAACGAAGCTCGTCGTCAGTGAGAGTGTCATTTATGCAGAGGTTCGAGGATCCCGATCCAATACTGTTCATTATTGTTCGTGCGGAGTGATGAGCGGATAATTTATACGCTTTTTGGCATTGTTTTTAGTATGTTTTTAGTATATTTTAATTAGTTTTTATTATATTTTTATTAGTTTTTATTTAAAATTCACTTTTCTTGACTTTACTATGAGTTTGTATGTTTTTCTGTGATTTCAAGTATTTTCTGGCTGAAATTGAGGGACCTGAGCAAAAATCTGATTCAGAGGCTGAAAAAGGACTGCAGATGCTGTTGGATTCTGACCTCCCTGCACTCAAAGTGGATTTTCTGGAGCTACAGAAGTCCAATTGACGCGCTCTCAATTGCGTTGGAAAGTAGACATCCTGGGCTTTTCAGTAATATATAATAGTCCATACTTTTCCCGAGATTTAATGGCCCAAACAGGCGTTCCAAGTCAGCTCAAGAATTCTGGTGTTTAACGCCAGAACTGGCATAAAAAATGGAGTTAAACGCCCAAACTGGCACAAAAGCTGGCGTTTAACTCCAAGAAAATTCTCTACACATGAAAGATTCAATGCTCAGCCCAAGCACACACCAAGTGGGCCCCGGAAGTAGATTTTTACACTAAACACCCTAGCTTACTCATTTTCTGTAACCCTAGGTCACTAGTTTACTATAAAAGCTACTTTTAGTGATTCATTTTGTACCTCATGACACTTTAAACATTTCATATTGTATTCTCTATGGCATGAGTCTCTAAACCCCATTGTTGGGGGGGGGGTGAGGAGCTCTGCTGTTCTTCATGAATTAATGCATTTACTACTGTTTTCCATTCTATCACGCTTGCTTCTATTCTAAGATATTCATTCGCACTTCAACCTGATGAATGTGATGATCCGTGACACTCATCATCATTCTCACCTATGAACGCGTGCCTGACAACCACCTCCGTTCTACCTTAGATTGAATGCATATCTCTTAGCCTCATGATTCAGATCAGAGTCTTCGTGGTATAAGCTAGAATTATTGGCGGCCATTCCTGAGATCCGGAATGTCTAAACCTTGTCTGTGGTATTCTGAGTAGGATCTGGGAAGGGATGACTGTGACGAGCTTCAATCTCGCGAATGTTGGGCGTAGTGACAGACGCCAAAGGATCAATGAATCCTATTCCGACATGATCGAGAACCGACAGATGATTAGCTGTGCGGTGACAGTGCATTTGGAACATTTTCACTGAGAGGACGGGAAGTAGCCATTGACAACGGTGATGCCCAACTTAAAGCTTGCCATGGAAGGAGCCTTGCATGCATGAAGAAGAAGATAGTAGGAAAGCAGAGATTCAGAAGACAAAGCATCTCCAAAGCCTCAACCTATTCTTCATTACTGCATAACAAGTATTTATTTCATGTTCTTTTACTTTTTACAATTAAATCTGAGAATTATTGATATCCTGACTAAGAGTTACAAGATAACCATAGCTTGCTTCAAGCCGACAATCTCCGTGGGATCGATCCTTACTCACGTAAGGTATTACTTGGATGATCCAGTGCACTTGCTGGTTAGTTGTGCGGAGTTGCAAAAGTGTGATTGTAATTTCGTGCACCACGGAGGAAAACCCTAATCCCTCGAGATTTGAGACTAATTTTTGCAAAGAGGCGGCGGCGCGGCGGTAATGGGTCGCCGAGAAGGTTGTCACGGACGAACGGTGGGTGGAAGGAGGGTAAGAAGAGAGAGAGAGACTAATGGGAGTAAGGGAGTGAGAAAGGGAAGAAAACACGAAAAGAGAGGATGGAGGAGGTCGCTGGCGTTGATGGTGGCTGACGGAGGCACGGCTGTGCGGCGGTGATGGAGGCAGGGCCGAGGAAGAAGAATGGAAGGGAAGAAGGAATAAGGAAGAAGAAAAGGGTAGAGAAATTTGAAAGAATGGAGGAGGATTCAAAAATGGCGTCGTTTTCGTCTCCAGGGACTTATATGTCCTGTTACGAAATGCTCCATGCCACCTGGCCTCCGTTATGTGCCACCTCAATGCCATCTCTGCCAGCTCAGCCTTTTCCGTCCAGTGCAAACGGCTAAATTCAACGGAAGGACATAAATGTCCACGTTTTTTAGGGGTCAGGGGATTTAGTGTATTTTCCATTCCTTGAGGACGAAAATGTCTGCGAAAAAAAAGGTCAAGGACAAAAATGTCCTTTACTCAAAATAATTTGTGAATTTATAACTAACTAATATTCTTAAAAATAATTTTATTTGATTTTAAATCACTACCTTTTATTTTTTTTACCAAACTCTAACCCTAAAACACCCGTACCACACTTACTTTACTCCCAGCCGCCATCCTCTAACCCTAACTCACACGACACTTCACCCATTCAACACACATAGCTGCAAAGAGAGGAGAGGGTGTACACAACCAGAAAATTGCTTATCACAGATGAATTTACAGATAGATTTGTTCTCTTTTATCGATGAATTTTTTTTTATTGACGAAATTACCGATGGATTTTGTTCTTCGGTAAAAGTCTCGTAAAAAATTATTTACCGGCGGATTTTTTTGTCTGTAATTTACCGATAGATTTTTTCATTACCGACAGAATTTTCCTCGATAATGGTCCCCCTTTCACCTAAAAACCGTAAAATTTTTCAACAGATTTTTTATCGGTAATTTACCGACAAATTTTTTTCATTACTGACAGATTTTTCGTCGATAATTGGAACTGAGAAAGCATTTCCAACTCTGAATACGGACAAAAAATCCGTCTGTAAATCCATCAATAAAGTAAAAGAGATTTTTTTTTAGATTTTTTCATTGCGAGATAAACTTGATTTCATACAAAATAAATATAAATTTAAATAAGTTCATCATACTATCAAACTAAAAGAAAAGTACTATAAATAAGCAAGTCAATATAATTCAAAACATAAATAAAATATATTGATACATCAACAATAATAAGTAACAACCATACATCAACAAAGTGTACTAATACATCAACTATAATTCAAAATATAAAATCAGTGTATTGTTCAACCATACTAAATTTATCAGCTATAATCCTCAGTGTCATCTTCATCCCCATCATCATCATAGTCCTCATATAAAGAAATTGAAGGTGACAACAATGGCGATAGTAGTGGAATAGCAGTGAAACTACTTGACGCTCTAATAACCTCCTTGTAATAGCTGACACTCAGGGGCTACGTATCTAAATGTACCTACAAGTGAGACTATTATTTGAATTATTTAATTACATTCTTTGAAGTAAACTTATAAAATTGAATAAATAAATCAATTACCTGCAACATAGTCTACTTCAATTGGTTTTAGCTTGGAAGTAGATAGTGGTCCCTGCAATGAAAGCCCAAAGTCTGAGGGCTTAGGCACCATATTGCTATCCAAAAGAATGTTACTAGGTTTTATGTCACTATGAAAGATAGAGCGCTTGGATCCAGCGTGAAGGTGTGTATCTCTGGCCATATTTTAATGGAAAAATGCACAAAAAAAGAAAATGCACAAGCTGTGTCACAAAACAAAGCAACTATAGTTGAAAATTGAAATTCATCTAACTAAAAAAAGATCTTAACTAATGTATAGCATGTAGGTTTTTCCATTATCGGTCATGACTTTGTCCACAAGCTATCTCCGTGCCATCGTCAACATAAAGAACAGGTTTTATGAGATTAGTGTGAGATTTCATCCAATAGCTCACTTTTCTTTGCTGGTTACATGCTGGCCAGCATTTGAAAAAGTTGCTAGCCCCCTAGACTTTTTTCAGGCTTTATTTCTACACATGCTCTAGAAAGATGCCAACCAAATCTTAGCATTAATATCATATTGATAAACCCATATTTAGAGTTTATCTTGTGTTGAATTTAGAGGATTTTATAACCTTTTACCCACATTTACCCAATGAAATAGCATGGTTTTATAACTTCTCCTTTAATTGTGCTTAAGTGTGAAAACATGCTTTCTAGATCATTAATTAGCTAAATTCAATTCACCCTTGATTCCACTAGATGCCTTGATTTGTTTGTTAAGTGATTTCAGGTTGAAAAGGCTAGGAATGGATCAAAGGAATGGAGAGGAAAGCATGCAAAGTGGAGAAATCATGGAAAAGCCAAAGATTTGAGAAACATCATCCACGCGCACGCGCACTGCACGCGCACGCGCACTGCACGCGCACGCGTACGCGTCGATGGCCGCACATGATATTTTAATAGAAAACGTGCCCAGCGATTTTGAGGAGCTGTAGGGCCCAATTTACAACCAACTTTGGCGCCAAAATGCATTTAAAGGACCAAGGATTGAAGGGAATCAACACTTAGCATCATTTACACTCATTAGGATTAGTTTAGAGTAGTTTTAGAGAGAGAAGCTCTCACTTCTCTCTAGGATTAGGAGTATGTTAGATATAGATTAGGAATTCTTAGATCTAGTTTAATTTCATGCTTTGATTTACTTTTCTCTTTGCAATTCTTCTTCTTCTACTTCTCCTCTCTCTAGTTTTACATTTAATTCTTATAATCCTTTACTTTTATGTTCATGCACTTTTGTTTCTTCTATTTTCATTTCAATGCAATTTATTTTTCATGTTCCTTTATTGTTCATTTGATTTGTTGTTGTTTGATTTCTTACAATTGAGTAGTGTAGATTTACTTTCCTTGCACTTTTTACTATGCTTTCCTTTTATGCCTTCCAAAAGTTTGATGAAATGCTTGGTTGGATTTTGGTGTAGATTTTGTTCCTCTTGGCTTTGGTAGAGTAATTAGTGACGCTTGAGTTATCTAATTCCTTTGTAGATTGATAATTAGAAGTTGCTAATTGATTTGGATACCACTAAAGCTAGTCTTTCCCTTGGGAGTTGGCTAGGACTTGTGGAATCAAGTTGATTCATCCACTTGACTTTCTTCCATGATTAGAGGTTAACTAAGTGGTAGCAATGGACAATTGTGGTCACAATTGAGGAGGATAACTAGGATAGGACTTCTAGTTCTCATATCTTGCCAAGAGCTTTCTTAGTTGTTAGTTTATTTCTTTTGCCATTTACATTTCATGTCTCTTATAAAAAACCCCAAAATATGCTCCATAACCAATAACAAGACACTTTATTGCAATTCCTAGGGAGAATGACCCGAGGTTCAATACTTCGGTTTATAAATTTAGGGGTTTGTACTTGTGACAAACAATCTTTTGTATGAAAGGATTATTTGTTGGTTTAGAAACTATCTTGCAACGAGCTTTTATTTGTGAATTCTAAACCGTCAAAAGTCTAATCATCACATATCAACATTTATCATGAAGAAAAACACAAGCCATTTAATAAAAACCATCCTCTTACAACCAACCTACCCCATATCAAATAGTAACAAAAAATAATAGCATAAAAAAAAGTGAAAAAGGGAACTTATCATTAGTTATGTGTATGGGTGTAGAAGTGCGTAGATCTAAAAGAAAACAAGTCATTCTACATATAGTCTCACTAATGATACTAATCCGATTCCAAAGATCTAGCAGAAAATAAGAGACTAGAATGTTAAACAAGGAAAGAATTTTGATAAGGAAACCAACAAAATTTGAAGGAGAGTTGTTCTCTGCTTTGAATTAACCAGTAATAGGGGTTTCCTGCCAGCTTTATCTATCAGAGCTACATCAAGGCCAGTGATCACAATCTGTAAAAAACAAAATCAATTGATGAGTTAATTTATTGAGAGAAAAAAATTATTTTCTAAGAATTGTGAATATGTTAAAAGTAGGAACCTGAAGGCAAGCATATATTACTGTTCCAACAAACGCAAAAAATCCCATGACATAATGAAATTCAGACATTATTCAAACAAAAAAAAGTCTTAGTGCTTTTTAACTTCAAGAAGCTTATTCAACATTCCAATCATGCTTTCAATTATGCAAAGTAATATTAAGGTATTAGAGACTCAGAGTGAAACTACCTGCTAGCTCAAAAATACTGCTGAGATAGAAACAAATTTCATTGATTCCACCAAATTACTGGCATACCATAAGCCTTATTCCAATCTGTTCATCAACAAATTAAATAAAACATTAGTAAAAATCACTTGGGAGTGTAATGGTTCACATAGTATTAAGTATTGCTATGTACTTGAAGACTCTTGTAACAACTAATATGAATTATGAGGACCTTACTGAAAGCATGCAAAAGCTATTAATCGTTATGCAAAGGTGGTGCACAATTTCCAACGCTTCATACAGCTGAACCAGCAAGTGTATTGGGTAGTCCAAGTAATACCTGAGCGAGATGGCTTGAAGCAAACTATGGTTATCTTGCAGATCTTAGTCAGGCGGATAGAAGAATTTGTTTGATTGGTTGATTGCATAAAAGGAATAAAGAAACGTGTGTAAAATACTTTGTGAATTGAATTATAATCAGGGATAAGAAGGTGGTTATGGCTTGGAGTTACTTTGTCCTTCTGAATTAACTCTGGTATTACTATCTTCTCTAATTGTGAATGATTTCTTCTCTGGCAGGCTGTATGTGATTGACGCTGGTTTGAGCAGCCACCAATACTCTTCCAGATATGAACTCCAGGGTTAGTGTGGATCTATTCTGATTGAGGGTGAAGTTCCTGCAGTTCATTCCCCTTAATGATCCTACTCAAAATGCCACAGACAAGGTCGAATCTTCTGGATCAGAGAATGGTGCGCCTTTAGGTTCTAACCTCTACCACAGAGACTCTAATCTCCCCACACCTTCGTTGAACTAGTGTCTCGAGAAGTCTCCAACGAAGTCATGGATTAGCCGTCTATGAGATGTATAATTAAGCTGGTGGTTCAATGCTTTCCACTGAAGTATTCACACGAACATAAGAAGAACATTGGTGGTTGTCAGGCATGCAGTCTTAGTATGAAGAACGAAGATGATTGTCACGGGTCATCTCATTCATCACATTGAAGAACGAATATACATCTTAGAATTAAATCAAACACAGATTGAAGAGAAACAGTAATACTTTTATTAATTCATAGAACTCAGTAGGGCTCCTCCCCTCAACCTAGGAGGTTTAAAAATTCATATTGATAGGAAATACAAGCATAAATGAAAAATATGGTGTAGTCATTTGCTTCCCCCCTAATGAGAGGTGTAAAAGTTCTTTAAATACTAAACTAATAACTAAAGATTACATAAGAAAGGGTAAAACAGTCTTTTAGAGCTAAAATCCACTTCCGGGGCCCACTTGGTGAGTGTTTGGGCTGAGTTTTGATGAGATCCATGTCCTAGGGGGCTTCTAGGGCATTGAACGCTGGCTAGGGGGTCCTCTTTGGGCATTTGGACGCTGGTCTCTTCTCCTTGGGCGTTGGACGCCTGGAAGAGGGCAGGAGGCTGGCGTTGGACGCCAATTTTGGGCCTTCTATTCTGAAGAAAAGTATAGACTATTATGTATTTCTGGAAAGATCTAGAAGTCAGCTTTCCATAGCCGTTAAGAACTCTCCATTTAGAGTTTTGTAGCTCCAGAAAAGCTCTTTCGAGTGCCAGGAGGTCGGATCCAGACAGCATCTGCAGTGCTTTCTCTATCTCTGAATCAGACTTTTGCTAATTTTTGCTCCAGCTTCTTAATTTCAGCCAGAAAATAACTGAAATTGCATAAAAATACATAAACTCAAAGTAGAATCCAAAAATATGATTTTCGCACTAAAACCTATGAAAACTTAATAAAAATTAAATAAAACTTACTAAAAACTATATGAAAACAATGCCAAAAAGCGTATCAAATATCCGCTCATCGCAACACCAAACTTAAACTATTGCTTGTCCCCAAGCAACTAAAAACACAGTAGAATAAAAAAAGAGTGAGACACAATAAATCTCAGAGTTTCCAATGAAGCTTAGTTTCAATTAGATGAGTGGGACTTAATAGCTTTTTGCTTCTGAATAGTTTTGGCATCTCACTATCTATTGAAACTCAGAATGGTTGGTCTCTTTAGGAACTTGGAATCCAGATGATATTATTGATTCTCCTAATTCAGTTCTTTTTTATTCTTGAACACAGCTTTTAGAGTCTTGGCCGTGACCCTAAGCACTTTGTTTTCCAGTATTACCACCTGATACATAGATGCCACAAACACTTTAACTGGGTGAACCCTTTCGGATTGTGATTCAGCTTTGCTAGAATCCCTAGATAGAGGTGTCCAGAGTTCTTAAGCACACTCTTTTTTCTTTGGATCATGACTTTAACTGCTTAGTCTCAAGCTTTTCACTTAACACATTCACACCCCAAGCATATGGTTAGGGACATCTTGGTTGAGCCGCTTAGGCCAGGATTTTATTCCTTATAGGCCCTCCTTATAACACCCTAATTAGCCTAAGCTTTACCTCGCATCGTAAAGCAAAGGTTAATAAGAGATTACGACAGTTCTAAGCTCGTACGTATAATATATAGAAAGAGTTATTATAATCTAGAAGCCCGATGAAGGATATAGCTCAAAAACAGAATTTATAAAGCGCAAAATGTACTAACTTAAGGCACAGGATATAGATATAGTATACCAAAATATCATAGTATAATATCATAAGGATCTAGCCATGGCTCGCAGAGTTTAAGCCGGCTAGCCATATATACAGACTATACAGAAAATATACAGTAAAAACAGCTTATACAAGTTTTGTTCTCTCAATACATGCCCCTAGGCTAAAACAAAATACAAAAGTGAGAGATATATAACAAAATAACCAAAAGACATCCAAAATAGATAAGGATCCTCCGCTTCTGTCACCATCCAAAGCAACTCACCGAGGTGGGTTGCGACCTGCATCTGAAAAATACAACAGAAATATGGTATGAGAACCGGAGGTTCTCAGTATGGTAACAGTGCCCAGTGATGTAGGATATAAGACCCCGGGACGCCAAAGGCAATCCTAGACTTCATATCCATCACAAGATTTAACTTAAGCATACTAAAACAATAAAGTATAATAATATAAATATTAACAAAAATAAACCGGGTAATCTATCTTAGAGGATTTCTATTCTAATCAAACACCGCTGTCCAACAGCCTTCACCAACCTATCCTCCATGCGATCCCATCACTATCGCCTTCCGAACCTCCTCAATCCCAGTATAATACACAATTAATTACAATGCAAGTAAAGCACAAGTAAAACCATATAAGGCAAGTAATTCAAGTAAGCAAATAGGCATGTTATTCAATTAGGTATACAATTGCAAGTTGGCAAAGCAAACAAACAGATAGAAAATGCACATGATGAATGCCTGCCCTATTGGCTGTGATATCATATTGTCGGTTCAACTGCCAACCCGACACATCTCCATGGAGATATAGTGCTCGGATCACTATCCAGGGTTTTGCGCCTGCACGCTCTATAGATATGAAGGGATGCGAGCGGGATACTCTTACCTCAGATCTCACATCTCAACGTATGTGGGATTAACCACCGTCCTTACACCGCCGCCGCTACCTCGACAGGCGGGATTAATCACCGTCCCTGCCGGGTGCATAGCGTCTCATAATCCCAGTACGAATCAGTACTTCAGTGGTTTTTCAGAAAACATTTTCAGAATACATGGATCCATCATCTCATTCAGAGTCCTCGACTCATCTCAACCACCGTAAATTCACATTTCAGTTCTGAACTCAAGAGTTCATCATTTCTCATCTCATATATCAATCATCCTTCACATACCATCAAACCATCCTCAGTACACCCGAGACCTAATCCTCCATTTTCTAATTTTCATAAAAATCATCAACTAAAACCCTTAGATTATTTCCCATGTTTTCATACCCAATATTAAGCCCAAAAGTCTCAAAATGGTATCATAGAAGCTTACAATTTTGTTGGGAAGGTGAAATAGTTGAAAAGAAAGTTAAATTTGAGAAACAGGGCATGTGCGTCCGCACAGGGGTGTGCGTGCGCATGCCCAGGAAGATTTTTAAAAGTGTGCGTACGCATAGAGGTTGTGTATGCACAGGTACCAAAATTCATAATGCCTGTTTGCTCGCACAACCTGTGCTAGCGCCCTCAACAGACTGGCCTTCCCAACGTGTGTGTGCGCACAGTGCTATGCGTACGCACAGGTTGAAATTTCTTATTGGTGTGTGCGCGCACGAGCTGTACTAGCGCTGCAACCAAGGAGCCTTCCCCTGCGTGTGCGGATGCACAGGTCTGTGCGTGCACATAGGTTGAAATTTTTGCAGGGTTGTGCGTGCGCACATACCAGAAATCATAAAATTCTGTAACTTAGCAGAATTTCAGATTTTTACACCAATCTTTGAATGATCATAATTCCCTTTACAAAAACCCAAATTTTACAAACTTTATATCGATTTTAAGGGTTTTCAATAAGCTTTAATCTCCAATAAATTTCAACCAAATTTGAAAACTGAGGCAAAAGTTATGACCAGACAAAGTTCACCAAAAACCTACTTTTACCAAATTTCCCAATTTCCACAATTGCTTATAAAACACAACCAAAACCATACCAAACCATTCCAAACTCCATTTTTCATCAAAATCTACCTTTTGTATCATATTACACCAATCATACCATATTTTCCTTCATATTTCATTATTCTCAAGCTAAATTATCTCATATACAACATATCCACCAATCATCATTATCTCACTATCAATTCTCATCATCAAGTCAACCATGATTCATAATTCATAATCAACAATACTCATTCATCCAAATCCATCATATCTCAACTTGATCATTTAACCACAACAACAACATCAATTCATTATACATCATCAACACAAATAATCATCAACAACATATAATTTCCAAACCTATCCTATGGGTCACTAGCCTAAGTGTCCATGAATATTATATACTACATAGAGAAAACTGAAACCATACTGTTCATACCCTGGGTCGAGCTATCCGACCTGGGATGATCAACGATGCAGCGACCGACCTGTTAAGGTCAAGCGGACCGACTTCGTTACAAAGAACTCGGCCATATCGACAAGAAAGCCCAATAAAGGGCCCAAATAGAGGAACACGACCCAAATCCAAAGGCAATCCCAGCCTATAGAGATAAAAGCGGTTCCCTTGAAGATAAGATGACTTCATCCCAAACAGGATAAGATAAGATAAGATAACTAACTTATCTTATCAGAAAGGTCAGCCCAAACTACTATAAATACACTGGAGCACCCAGGTATAACTCATACTCTGATTCTACATAAAACCTGCTTAATACCCATGCTAACTTAAGCATCGGAGTCTTTTGCAGGTACCCCCCACCCTCCGGTGGCCTAGGATCAGCAGTGCAGCAAGTCCAACAAGTCGGACACAACAGCTCCGACCGCCACCAACCAGCCGGACACGTCATCTCCGGCCAGTATCAAGGATCTCATCCGAGATCGACCTCCAGTTTCAGGTAACCCACGGAACATTGGCGCCGTTGCCGGGGAACCTGAGAGTCATCCCAAAACCATGGCGGACGGCCATGACAACGACCACGACTCGGATCTGGAGAACAGAACACCGCACAAGAACGCGGACACTACGCTAAAAGATACTCCGGAATCCAACGGGGACAAAAACTCACCAAATCCGGGAGCCATGGAAGCACTTCAAAATTGCTTAAAGCAACTTGAGAAAGAAACCCAGCAACAATGGGAGATCGGAAAGGATCTACAAAGAGAGGTACAGCGACGCCGAGAACTGGAAGAAAAACTACATCAATTAGAGGCCGACCTCAAATCAAAAGCTCCTCGGACCACTCCTGAGGAAAATTCGCGCAAAGAACAGGATCCATTCACCAGGGAAATCAGGAAGACCAAAATCCCAAAGGATTTCAAGCTCCCGGATATGGTTTTGTATGATGGCACTACAGATCCCAACCATCATCTCAGCAATTTTAGAAGCAGAATGTACCTCACCGATGCCTCAGATGCCGTTCGCTGCAAAGCTTTCCCAACAACTGTCACGAAAACAGCGATCAGATGGTTCGACAACTTACCGCCGAAATCCATCTCAAACTTCGACGACCTGGCCAAAAAATTCCTTGCCAGATTCTCCATCCAGAAAGATAAGGCCAAGCACGCACACAGCTTACTAGGAATCAAGCAAGGAGATCGGGAGAGCCTCCGCAACTACATGGAAAGATTCAACAAAACATGCATGGACATACAAAATTTACCAACAGAAGCCGCCATCATGGGGCTTATTAATGGCTTACGAGAGGGATCTTTCAGCCAATCTAGATCAAAAAAGTATCCTACCTCCTTAGACGAAGTACAGGAGCGAGCAGAAAAATACATCAACATGGAAGAGAACGCTCGGCTGGGAGAAACCTCAAAATCTGGGGCCTCCTACCGAGACAAAGACAAGGAATCCAAAAGGAAAGAAGATCGACAGGGTGAGAAAATCAAAAAATACCACAACTACACTCCTCTCAGAGCATCCCTGGTCGAGGTGTACAAAGAAGTCTGCCATACAGAAAAAATCCCCCCAGCGTGGCCACTCAAAGGCAAAAGGGGAGGAGGAAATCGGAAGGAATATTGTGAATACCATCGAGTTCGAGGGCACTCTACCAACGAATGCTTCAACTTGAAAAATATCATAGAAAAATTGGTAAGAGAAGGAAAATTAGATCGATTTCTGGCCACCCGGGATGATGACCAAAGAAAAAGACCAAGAGACGAAGATGATGGACGAGCTGAATAGTCACCTCGGACACCAGAAAGACACGTCCACATGATACACGGCGGATTCGCAGGAGGTGGGATCTCCAAATCGTCCCGAAAGAGACATCTCAAAGAAGTATATCATGTTGAGGGAAAGGAGGAAGCACCCGACATCCCGGCGATAACATTTACTAAAGAGGACGCATCCGGCATCATCTCGGGACACGACGATCCCATGGTCATCACTATTATACTGGCAAACGCCAATCTACATCGCACACTAGTAGACCAAGGGAGTTCTGCCGACATCTTATTCAAAATAGCCTTCGACAAGCTCGGCTTAGACGAAAAGGAACTTAGAGCATACCCGAAAAATCTGTTTGGACTAGGAGACACTCCGATACAACCATTGGGATACGTATCGCTACACACTACTTTTTGAAAAGGGAACCAATCTAGGACCCTCAGAATAGACTACATTGTGGTCGACGTAAGTTCAGCCTACAATGCTCTCATAGGTCGGACAACACTCAATCAACTCGGCGCAATAGTCTCAACTCCGCACCTATGTATGAAATTCCCAACTACAGAGGGGATAGCCACGATAAAAGCAGATCAAAAGATGGCACGTCGCTATTATAACGAGAGCTTAAACCTCAAAGGCAGAGGAGAAGAGTTTCATACAATTGAGCTTGGTGGTGGAGCTCAGCGTCGAGAAGAACTCCGTCCGCACCCAGAAGGCGAGGTAGAGAAGGTCCAGATTGGAGATACCTCGGACAAAACGACCAATATCGGCACGGTCTTAAGAGGAGATTCAAAAGAATTACTGATATAATTCTTACGAGATAATGTCGACCTCTTTGCATGGAAAGCCGCAGACATGCCAGGCATAGACCCTAAGCTAATATGCCACAAGTTGGCGGTCTATCCAGGATCTCGGCCGGTGCAGCAGAAGCGAAGAAAACTCGGACCAGAACGATCCCAAGCTGTGGAAGAACAAGTACAAACGTTACTGGAGGCAGGATTCATAAGAGAAGTCAAGTACCCACTATGGCTAGCCAACGTCGTCTTGGTGAAAAAATCAAACGGGAAGTGGCGCATGTGTACCGATTACACCGATCTCAACAAAGCCTGCCCAAAAGATCCATACCCACTCCCAAGTATTGACGCTCTGGTAGATGCTTCCTCTGGATATAGATACCTCTCGTTTATGGATGCCTATTCGGGATACAACCAAATCTTCATGTATCCACCAGATCAAGAAAAGACTTCGTTCTTAACACCAAAGGCGAACTACTTCTACATCGTGATGCCTTTCGGTCTCAAGAACGCGGGAGCTACCTATCAAAGGCTAATGAATAAAGTCTTCTCGGATCACATCGGAAAAATCATGGAAGTCTATGTGGACGACAAGTTGATAAAAACACAAAGCGAAGATACATTATTGTCCGACCTGGCTCAAGTATTTGACACTATAAGGAAGCATAACATACGACTCAACCCCGCAAAATGCACCTTCGCAGTTGAAGCAGGAAAATTCTTGGGTTTCATGCTCACACAAAGGGGAATTGAAGCAAATCCAGACAAATGCCAAGCTATACTCAACATGAAGAGCCCAACCTGTGTCAAAAAGTACAACAACTTAACGGGAGATTGGCCGCCCTATCCCGATTCTTAGTAGGAGCTGCGATAAGATCTCTCCCCTTCT
The DNA here is from genome assembly GCF_059453495.1 of Arachis ipaensis. Lineage (NCBI taxonomy): Eukaryota > Viridiplantae > Streptophyta > Magnoliopsida > Fabales > Fabaceae > Arachis > Arachis ipaensis. The sequence continues at coordinate 83,808,906 of NC_142437.1, read as the reverse complement.
ATGCTACGTTAAGAAAGGAAAAACAGTTCGAATGGATGACAAAATGTGAGCAAGCTTTCCGAGACTTCAAGGAATTCTTAGGACGGCCACCTATCCTATCTCGACCACGAGAAGGAGAACCACTCATATTATATCTCGCAGTAGGGAGCCGGGCGATAGCTTTAGCACTAGTCAGAGAAGACAAAAATGGGCAACAACCCGTCTACTTCATTAGCAAAGCACTACAGGGATCTGAGCTGAATTACCAGAAAATAGAAAAATTTGCCTATACTCTCATCCTAACATCTCGACGACTCCGCCCGTACTTCCAGGCTCACACCATTAAGGTTAGAACTAACCAGCCCATAAAAGGAATATTGCAGAAAACAGATTTAGCAGGCAGAATTCTACAATGGGCAGTCGAGTTGTCAGAATTTGACCTCCAATATGAAGCTCGGATGGCCATCAAATCACAGTATCTGGCCGACTTCATCGCAGAATTCACAGATACCCTGGAAACCCCTACAGAATAGAATCTATACGTGGACGGTTCCTCAAATAAAACTGGAAGCGGCGCAGGCGTGATAATAGAAAGCAACCAAGGAACCCAAGTTGAGCTCTCCCTCAAGTTCGGGTTCCCGGCCTCCAATAACCAAGCGGAATATGAAGCATTATTAGCTGGTTTGAAGCTGGCTAAAGAGGTCGGAACTAAAAAACTCAACATTTACAGCGATTCACAAGTGGTCACATCACAAATAACAGGGAGCTATCAAGCCAAAGACCCCACCATGAAAAAATATTTGGATAAAACCAAGGAACTACTTGGACAAATCGGGGAATATAGGATCTGCCACATACCCCGCGAACAAATTGCCCGAGCTGATGCACTCTCAAAACTAGCCAGTACCAAACCAGGGGGCAACAATAGAAGCCTCATCCAGGAAATGTTACAAAACCTGTCAATCTCGGAAGAGGAAAAAGTCCTGGCCATAACAAGTCAGGACCAAGGATGGATGACCCCTATAATCAACTACCTCAAAGAAGGAACACTCCCTGCAGAAGAAAAGGAGGCAAAGAAGTTAAAAAGGGAGGCACAGTACTACACCATCATAAACAACATCCTGTACAAAAGAGGAATCTCAATACCCTTACTAAAATGAGTGCTGACCTCCAACACAAAGGAAGTGCTAGAAGAAATACACGGCGGCATTTGTGGCAATCATCTCGGAGCACGAGCTCTCGCCAAAAAAGTACTTCGGGCGGGATTTTATTGGCCAACTCTACAGAAAGAAGCCACAGAATTTGTAAAGACATGTCCACCATGTCAAAAACATGCCAACTTTCACATCGCCCCGCCAGAAGAGCTTATCAGCGTGACTTCGCCTTGGCCGTTTGCAAAATGGGGACTCGATCTTCTCGGCCCTTTCCCACAGGGATCAGGACAAGTAAAATTTCTCATAGTGGGAGTAGATTACTTTACAAAGTGGATCGAGGCAGAACCCCTAGCCAATGCCACCGCTCAAAGAAGCCGGAAGTTCTTATATCGAAACATTGTCACAAGGTTCGGGGTTCCATATTCAATAACCACAGACAATGGCACCCAATTCACAGATGCAGGCTTCAAAAAACTGGTAGCCGACTTGAATATAAACCACCAGTACACCTCCGTCGAACATCCACAAGCCAATGGGCAGGCCGAAGCTGCCAACAAAGTCATATTGGCTGGATTAAAACGGAGATTACAAGACGCAAAGGGAGCCTGGGCAGAAGAGCTCCCACAGGTCCTGTGGGCATATCGAACAACGCCACATTCTACCACGAAGGAATCTCCCTTTCGATTAGCATACGGAACAGAGGCAATGATTCCAATAGAGATCGAGGAAAGGTCGCCCAGAGTAGTTCACTACAATGAGGACGCAAACTTCCAACTTCAGAGAGAAGAGCTCGACTTGTTACCCAAAATCCAAGAAAGAGCTCGAATCAGGGAAGAAGCTCTAAAACGCCGAATGGCTTCCAGATATAATCAAAAGGTAGTGCCGAGAAATTTCACAGAAAATGATCTCATCCTAATCCGAAATGATATCGGAACAACTCGACCAGGAGAGGGAAAGCTGGCAGCAAACTGGAAAGGACCCTACCGAATTGTAGAAGTACTGGGAAAGGGCTACTACAGACTGTCTGAACTCGACGGACGAGAGCTTCCCAAGTCATGGCACGCCTGCAACCTCAGAAGGTACTACAGTTAGAAAAGATAAAAGATCTCATCATAGGATGCACTCTTTTTCCTGAAAAGGTTTTTTAATGAGGCACCAAGTTGAGACTCAGACAATCCCATATGTATATATTTGCACTTTTCCTTTAAATAAAATATATTCTACAAAGATTTCAAGACGCATTAATCTGAAGTATTCATCGTCCGATTATAAAGCAACAGATCGGCAGAAAGTGAAAAATAATTTCACTACACGATCACGATAAAGACAAACGTCCGATAAAGGTGAAAACGCGATTCACCCAAAAGACGATCTAGAAATGACAACCACTTTCTACAGATTGGCAAAGATGAACACAGAATAATGTAAGAAGTTATCGAAAGCGATCCAAAAAAAGAACCTGACGAGGTCTTACGGATTGCTAAAATAATAACTTAAAGACTGGCCGACATTGAGAGGTCGGACCAAGTCAACCCAAGTTATAAGTAAACCCTGGAAAGAGGTCTGGCCAACCCTATTAAAGAGGATTACTTTAACTTAGAAGGGCTCGACCTGACAAAGTCGGCCCAAAATGAGAAGTTATCAAAGTAGTCCCTGAAAGAGATCTGACAAAGATCCAAGAAAGAGGACTACAAATAACTTAAAGGAGACTGATATAACCAAGTCGGACTCCTACTACTTAAAAGTTATCAAAGTAGTCCCTGAAAGAGATCTGACAAAGATCCAAGAAAGGGGACTACAAATAACTTAAAGGAGACCGATATAACCAAGTCGGACTCCTACTACTTAAAAATTATCAAAGTAGTCCCTGAAAGAGATCTGACAAAGATCCAAGAAAGAGGACTACAAATAACTTAAAGGAGACCGATATAACCAAGTCGGACTCCTACTACTTAAAAGTTATCAAAGTAGTCCCTGAAAGAGATCTGACAAAGATCCAAGAAAGAGGACTACAAATAACTTAAAGGAGACCGATATAACTAAGTCGGACTCCTACAACTAAAAAGTTATAAAAGTAATCCCTGAAAGAGATCAGACAAAGATCCAAGAAAGAGGATTACAAAAATAACTTAAAAAAAAAGGACTGCGAAAACAACTCGGAGGACTAACTTGAAGAAATTGGCTACAAATCGTCAGAAATGCAAGCCGGAGCGAGAACAAACCAAAAAGCAAGTTAGACCTACCTAGTCACAACCACAAAGGATTCAAGATACAAAGTACAAAGCAATCCAAAAAAGGTTAATCCGCAAGGTTCCAATATTCGCAGAAAAAGAGATACCAAAGTCAAGCACAAAAAGCGCAATATCATCCACAAGGTTATAACAGCCTCAGAGGCCACCAAAACCTATCTCAAAAAAGCTAAAGCATGCTACCATTTGTTTTTCATAAAAAACAAAAGTTTCTAGGCAAGCAACGGGAAAGTGTCAGCAAACTAACAAAACATAAAGAGTTTAAAAAAGCCCACAAGCCGGGCCAACTACATATCCAGAATAAAGATAAAGCTAAGGGTCAGAAGATTTTTTAGCAGCATCAGGCCGAGGAGACGGAGGCCGAGTCTGGAGAGGAATGGCATCTACAGTACCGTCATCCCGGTTCAAGATCTGGCAGTCGGGATCAGAAGCGGGAGGACCAACCTCGGCAGGGGCAGCAGAAGTCGACACCTTGGTAGAGGTTACAGGGGAAAGATCGACATCATCCTCATCCTCGTCATCAGGGACAACCTTGCCATCCCTGACAACGTTCTCCAAGCTAAAAAGGGTCAGGTCAGCCTCGGGAGCAATAACCCGAACTTGTTCCTTCAGGTTCTCATAGGCAGCAGTTACACTGCCAACAAGATGACCTTGGAGTTCGGAATAATTCTCCCGGGCATTCTCCAACTCTTCTTTCAGACGCAACACCTCCCGGTAAGACGTCAAATAACTATCCTTATGCTGCATAGCCGTGTCCTCGGCCAGTTTCAGAGAACCAGCCAGGGAAGTAGAAATAGCCTTTTCATTTTCCAAGTCTTTCTCCAACCTGGCCACCCTTACTTCAAGCTCCCCCTTCAAGTCCTTCATCCGATCAAACTCCTGTTTGGCCTCCTCCATAAAAGCTTTAGTGGCATGGAGAAGAAGACTTTGAGCAGTTCGATATAGGGCCGCCCCCATATGTGCCAACTTGATACCACTCCGGGTGATATAATCAAAATGATGAAGAATCGACACGTCGTCCATAGGAAGAACACCATAAGGGCCGATTTGTTGATCTACAAACTCAACCGCATCAAAGTCAGGAGCATCAAGGTTGAAAGGCTCAGTTGTTCTTTGCTTTTTACTAGGAGGGGCACCGGAAGCTGCAACGGAAGATTGTGGAGGATCGACCAGACGGACCCGAGGAGTAGGAATTGCTCTCCTCGGCCCGGGAGAACTCGGTATAGGAGGTTTAACTAGAGGCTGAGAAGACCCCTCTCCGGCCGCCTTGGCCGAGATGTTTAAAGCAGCGGTCGCCTTCTTCGCCTTCTTATAGGCTCTCATAGAATCATTATTCTTCGACATCTCTAAAAAACACAAAAAACAAAGACAAGTTACAACACAGGAGAAACAAAGCTCGGGAGCAAGTATAAAAACAAATCAGGCAGTACCCAAAGCAGCCCGAACCAAAGATGGATCACTCAAAAATCTCTTTGTGTCCAGGTGGGGTGGCTTCCCCCATAAATCTTCAAGAACAACTACAAAGGCCCGCTCAACCTCACTAAGCATTTCCCATGTGTAACGTGGCACTCTTACATTCTTTTGCCACTCCAGAGGAAAAGCAGGCTCATCATTTTCATCAAGAAAAAACGGGCGAACCCCCTCAACGGCACGGACTCGGAAGAAATAGTTCTTAAAATCTTTAAACGACTCATCATACATGGCAAAAACTTTATGCCCCTGGGCCGACCTGAAAGAGACCCAGGAAGCTTTCTTTTTGGAGGAACCTCCAGGTTTGGCCGAGACAAAAAGATAAAGGAAAAGAGTTTCAGAAGGTGTTATGTCCAACTCCTGACAAAGAAGTTGAAATATTTTGATAAAACCCCAAGAGTTTGGATGAAGCTGGGACGGAGCAATATTGCAGGACCACAACAAGTCAGTTTCAAAAGCAGTAAAAGGGAAAGTAACGTTCAATTGGCTGAAGAAGTATTCATAAGCATAGAAAGAGGGACGCTCCCCCTCGACGGAAGTCGGAAAACAAACTCTCTCATCGGAATCAGGAGCAACAAGCTCATAATCACCCTCGCAGGCACTGTTAGCATAAATCCTATGGCGCTTCCTCAGCTCTGTGCAAAATTCAGCATCCACAATAGAAACACACAACGAAACAAGGGAGTCCAGCCAATCGGACATCCCCTCGAGAACTCTGGAAGACATCTATACAATGTTATTGTGAGAAGACATGAGGCCAACTAATCCTACAAGTAAGAAAAGAAGAGGGGATTACTAAAAACATCCCGGACAAGGGAGAAAATAACTCAATACGATGCAGGTGATCACACAGAAAAGGAAAACCCCAAGACTCAAACCAAAATCTTGGGGCATCCTTTGGAGGCAGTAACAAAGCAAGGTTTCCAGGAAAATCTACAGCTCTCACCCCAGCATCTTACAAACAAGAAAAAGACTTCAAACAAGCAAGCACTTCTAGAAGCATAAGTCATCACAGTCAACCAAGCAAAAAAGCATTCCCAAAACATCAAAACGCGTCAAATGGAAATCATCAAAGGTACGAACTTTTGAGAAATCAGACAAAAAGCAATCAATCAAAGCAAGGAACGGATGCAGAGTTCTATCAGATAGTAAAAAATCAGAAGCAAGAAACAAAAACCATATAAAGCCTCGACGGAAATGCCAGAGGAACACACAAAGAAAGCCAAGAAAAACGCATTTACAGCGACAAACAGATGCAAAATCACAAAAAGGTTCAAACTTTCAAAACATGCAAAAGCAAAAGCTTCACCAAAAAACTAAAGATGGAGCTGTGAAAGAAGCAAGAAAGTTAGTTCCAACCTGAAAAGGCAGCAAGACTTCAGGGAAGGTGAAGAGGGACGGCGAAATCTGGAATCACTACCTCAAAGTAAAAGAAAAGACACGGGCAAAAGAAAACGTCGCTGGGCAGAAACGCGAAACCACGAACTCCAGGCAGAGGCTTCAGAAAAATCAAACAAACGCCGCAACACAAAGAAAAGTTGAAAGCGAGAGAATGAAGGAAAAAATGTGAAGAAGTTACGAAAAGGGCGAAAGAAGAGAAACCGTTTCTGGGTTTTCAAAATTAAAATAAAGAGCCAAAAGGAAACGGGGCAATTAATGCTAAAATTAAAAGGCATTAAACCCTCGCACGTTCCCAAAGCACCGATATAAAAGCGCGCGCTTGTAGAGGAAAACGTTCTACATTCAAAAGCTGCTACAAAAGAAGTCGACAAAATGCTTGAGTTCGGCTTCGCTACGAGAAGGACCGAAGTCAAGGACTCGACCTCGACAAAGAAGACCGAGCTCAAGCAGGGGCACTGTTCATACCCTGGGTCGAGCTATCCGACCTGGGATGATCAACGATGCAATGACCGACCTGTTAAAGTCAAGTGGACCGACTTTGTTACAAAGAACTTGGCCATATCGACAAGAAAGCCCAATAAAGGGCCCAAATAGAGGAACACGACCCAAATCCAAAGGCAATCCCAGCCTATAGAGATAAAGGCGGTTCCCTTGAAGATAAGCTGACTTCATCCCAAACAGGATAAGATAAGATAAGATAACTAACTTATCTTATCAGAAAGGTCAGCCCACACTACTATAAATACACTGGAGCACCCAGGTATAACTAATACTCTGATTCTACATAAAACCTGCTTAATACCCATGCTAACTTAAGCATCGGAGTCTCTTGCAGGTACCCCCCACCCTCCGGTGGCCTAGGATCAGCAGTGCAGCAAGTCCAACAAGTCGGACACAACAGCTCCGGCCGCCACCAACCAGCCAGACACGTCATCTCTGACCAGTACCAAGGATCTCATCCCAGATCGACCTCCAGTTTCAGGTAACCCACGGAACACATACCTTGGCCGATTTTCAATATGTCTTTAATCTAAAATTGAGCCCAGAATAATCACCAACAAGCTTTCCAACACAATCCAAGCTTCCAATGTAACTCCAACAAGCACCAAACTCACAACAATCAAGCTATATATGCATAAACCATCACAAATCAACCTAGGGCTCATAAAAATTGAAATTTCACAAGGATTCAAGAGTAACTCACCTTACCCAACAGTTTTGGAAGCCAAAACCACAAGTAATCAAGTGCTAGAGTGTACCTAAACACCCAAAACACAAGATTTCACTCAAAACCAAACCCTAAAACTCGAATTTCTCAAGAACACGAAAAATGGGCAAGGAAACTCGAAAAATTTACCACAAGGCTTAGATAGATGTGACGGGCTCGGTGAGAACTTCACGTAGCCACTAACGACACGCGAATCGGAGCACTGTAGCTCGAGATATCGTGGATTGAAGTGAAGAGTAAATAGTGTTTCTCTCTTCTCCTTTCCCTCTTCTTCTTTTTTGCTAAGTGTGTGTTAATGAGGTGAAGGGTTCATTAAATGAACCTTTATATATGTTGGGCTTGGGTCCAACCCATTAGCATTTTTAGCCCGTTTGGCCCAACTTTGGGCCAAACCTTTAAAACCAACACCCGGTTTTTGACTTCTAATATTTTTCTAAGGTTTTTGACGGTTTTTATTTTTTTCTCGCATAGTACCGGACAGACTTGAACCGGTTCAACCGGTTTAACTGTTGGTTCACAGTTTTTCACGGTTTTCGTAGAAAATATATTTTCTGACTCAAAAAAACCTACTGAGTCCAAAAATCACATTTAAATCCTCAAATTCTCATTCTAACTTTTCGGATTCTAATTTGGACAATATTAATTACTTAATTAACCAGTTGATTAGCTGCGGTTCTTACACTCCTAACCATTGATGCTAAAAACCTTGTATCCTTTTACCCTTGCCTTTTGGTTTAAAGGGTTATTGGCTTTTTTTTTTATTTATTTTTTCGCCAAATTTTTTTTCGCATGCATATATTATTTTTTCCCCTTTTATTGCAACATGCTTTTTCTTTTTCTTTTTTTGCTTTTTCTTGCTTCAAGAATCAATTTTTGGATTTTTCAGATTACCAATAATACTTTTCTTTTATCATCATTCTTTCAAGAGCCAACATTCTTAATTTCAATTTCAAATATGCACTGTTCATTCATATATTCAGAAAACAAAAGCAATACCACCACATCAAAATAATTGAACTATTCTTATGATAAACTTGAAATTCATGTATCTCTCAATTCTTTTTAAATAAATTTTTTTTAAGCAAGGTTAGAGATATATGGAACATTTTACAACTTTAAGACATAAATGGAAATGATCATGCAATAAGAACAAGAGAACAGACAATAAAACATAATAGAAAACAGAAAAATAACATAAGGAGAGGTGATTAAGAGAACGAATCCACCTTTAATGGTGGCGGTTAGTGCTCCTCCTTGAGGATCCAATGTATAGTGCTTGATCTCTTCAATGTCACTCTTTTGCCTTTGTTGTTCTTTCCTCAATTGATCTATGTTGAAGCTCCACTCTCCCAGAGAGGTAATCAGTTGATCCCAAAAAATTTTGGGGAGGAAAATACATCCCTTGAGGCATATCAGGGATTTCTATTGTGGTGGCTCCACATGCTCTTGCTGTGGTCCATGTGCCGGCTCTCTAACATGCTCCATCCTTCTTTTAGTGATGGACTTGTCCTCTTCTATGACAATTGCAGCTGAATTGCATAGGTGACAAATGAGGTAAGGGAAGTGAAGGCAAGTGCCTTTCCCTTCCTCTTCCTTGAGGTTTCACCAGTCTTTGGTGCCATACTTAAGAGTGGTAGAAGTCAAAAAGCAAAGCTTTTGCAACACTAAACTTAAGAGTTTTGCTCGTCCTCGAGCAAATATGAACAATGGAGAAGAATAGAGTAGAAGAGGGTGGTGTAGTGGAGATTCTGTAGGACCTTGATGCGTGGCAGAAGTTAACCAATTTAGAGATTTCAATTAAGAGACAGCGTTGCACGTATAGCTCTTAACCAGCTAAGATTTGCCTCACTAATTTAAAAAGGATTGTCACAAATTTTAGAAATAAAATACTGGGAGTATGAGTCCTAGGTCATCTCCCAACGAGTTGCAGGAAAGAGTGCTAATTTATTAATCAAAAAATTCCCAGAAAGTTGAGTTTGATAATGAGCAATTAAAATAATTGTGAATTAAGGCAATAAAAATAAACTAAGAATAATTATTGATACTCTGAATAAAAGGCCTTGACTGGGGGAATAACTAAGTGGAACTTCTATCCTTGTTGGGATCTTCTCAAGTGTGGTGTAAAAAGGTTGTTGTTCTCACTCGATTTTTCCTTACTAAATAAGGAAAGGTATGGTGATTGAACTAACTCTCACCCTCAGATCCTAGCCCTCTCTCTTGGGGAGGTCTAGTGTTAGTAGGTATGGAATTAGCTAACAACGTCCAGTTTAACCAAGCACTTGAGCATTTCAACTCAAGTATCACCTCTTAATCAACCCCCATGTCAAGTAGAAATTCTACTCCATTGACATGAAATTAATAATCATAAAAATATGAGAAGACATAATTAATTAAAATAAAATAGAGAATTAAAATTAATTAAAATAAAAATAACTTCATATATTAATAAATTCAAAATGTAACATACTTAATTGAATAGAGTTAATGAGTAAATAATTAAAAATAAAGGAACAAGAAAACAAACTAAAGTAATGTCTTCAACGGAGGTAATGACTTTCAACATCCAAAAATCTAAGCAAAAGCATAAACTATCAATGTAATGCAACTCTAAAAACTCAGATCTGAAACTAAGTGTAATCCTAATGTGATGAATCTCAATGTGTGTGGATGCCTCCTGAGTCTCTGCATGTTCCCTAGGTTTAGTCTGTATTTCTGGGCTAAAAACTGGGTCAAAAAGTGGCCTGAAATCACCTCCAGCGTATTCTGTTATTTTTGCAGATCGCGCAGGTCACGTGTACACATCGTCTAGGCGTTCGCGTCAGTCAGCGATTTTCCTTGTCACGCGTTCGCGTCACTCGTGCAGACTCCAATCCATGCGTTTGCGTCAGGCATCCGTCCGCGTCGCTGCGAATTCTTCACTTCGCGCGTTCGCGTGGGCCATGCGCTCGCGTTATTGCTCGCTGGTCATCTCTTTAGTTTCTTGTGTTCCTTCCATTTTTGCAAGCCTCCTCTCCAATTTCCAAGCCATTCATGCCCTATGAAGCCTGAAACACTTAACACACGGATCACGGCATCGAATGGAATAAAGGAGAATTAAAATACATAATTAAAAGTCTTTGGGAAGGAAGTTTTCAACCATGGAGTGATTTTGGGAAGGAATCGTAAATACATGCTTATCATATGAATAAATGGGTAAAAAATTGATAAAACCACACAATTAAACACAAGCTTTATTTTAGTGTGATGAGCTTGATTCTCCTTACTTGTTAGGGTAGGGCTTGTATTGTTTCTCCATCCACTATGCATTTTCCTCTTGGGACCTTCCTCCTTGGTGGGTGATGATTGCCCAATATCAAACTTAAGTTTGATGTCTGGGGAAACTGTATGAGTTTTCACCAAGGGAGGAGGCTTCAGTATTGTACTCTGTATGGAAGTACCTCCTTTGTCAGGGGGTAGTGGAGGTTGAAGGACCTTGATAACCATGTAATCCTTTTGTAACCTTATCACTAATTTTCCTCTCTCAGAATCAAAGAGGTTTCTTCTAGTAGATAGAGACCATTGTTCCACAACCTCAACAAAAGGAACATTGATTTGCATCTTTTCAGAGCCTTCCAAGGACTGTGAGCATTGCCCATCCTTGATCTCCTTTTGGGGCATCAGAGGGTGTGGTACTTCAGGCTTTCTTCCCATAAGAGGGGCGTGCAACAATGTGCTCCCAGCCTCTTCTTGAGTCCCTTCTTCATTTAGTTCCTCAATAGTGTGTACCATCTGAGGCTCAGCCTCCTTGGTACTAATGAGGGCCAGACACTCTTCTCTTGGATTCACTTCTGTGTCTCTGAGAAGAGTGTTAGGGTGTCTCTGCAGTTTCTGAGGAAGGTTCCTCTGAATGACTGCATTTCACTCCTTAGTAAGAGCTACTGTCTCTACTTCCTCCCAATCCCTCTTATTGTTCAGTATTTCCTTCATGAACTTAGCATATGAAGGTATTTGTTCAAGAGCCTTTGCAAAGGAAATTTTGATCTCCATCTTCTAAAAGCTTCTAAGAATTTGGTAAATTGCCTATCCTTTTCCACTTTCTTGAGTCTTTGAGGGTATGGTAACTTGGCCTTGTACTCAAGGGCCATGAGTGGTGCAGGATGCATGTCCATAGTGCCTAGAGAAGGGTCAGCAACCTGCTTAGGAGAGGTATTCCCAGCAGTTGCACATGTCTGGTCTCCCTTGGGCTGGCATTCAATGCTTGGGCTACCCCCTTTTTGGCGTTCAATGCCAGAAATATTATTTCCTTTCGCGCGTTCAACGCCCTTGTTGGTGTCCCCAATGGGGCGTTCAACGCCAGGGATGGACACCCCTTCTTGGCATTGAATGCCAATGACATTCTTCTTTGGGCATTCAATGCCCTCAGAGACGTCTTGGACATCAGTCTGGTGTTCTTTTGTTAGCTTTTCTTTCTTGTTGTACAGAGGTTGGGTGTTTAAAAATTTCCCACTCCTCAATTGAATAGCCTAGCATTTCTCTATTATCTGCTTAGATAACTACTGCCTCGTTTGACTCAGCTGGGCTTCTACATTCCTGTTAGAAGCTTGAGTTTCTCGCAAAGCCTCTTGCAATTCCAGCAGTTGCTAGGCAAGGGCGTGAAGTTGCTGAGTCAGTGGGCTATCCTGTTCTGGAGGGTTAGGTTTAGTAGATATTGCCTTAACCTCTCCTTTTATAGAAGTCTCAGCAGATGAGTACAGATGTTGATTGGTGGCAACTATCTCAATAAGCTCGTGAGCATCTTCAATGGTCTTTTTCATATGTATGGAACCACCAGCAGAGTGGTCCAGAGACATTTTAGCCATGTCTGAAAGTCTATATTAGAAGAAGTCTAATTGTACCCATTCTAAAAACATTTCAGTGGGACATTTTCTTAGCATCCTTCTATACCTCTCCCAAGCATCATAAAGAGATTCATTATCTCCTTGTTTGAAGCCTTGGATGTCCAGTCTCAACTGGTCATCTTTCTTGGAGGAAAGTATTAATTTAAAAAGTTGTCTACTAACTATTTCCAACTTTTCAAGCTAGATCTGGGCTGGTTATTTAACCACCTCTTTGCTTGGTCCTTTACAGCAAAAGGAAAGAGTAATAGTCTGTAGACATCTTGGTCTACCCCCTCATTGTGTACTATGTCAACAATCTTTAAAAAATCTGCCAGGAACTCTGTAGGTTCTTCTTGTAAAAGTCCAAAATACTGGCAGTTTTGCTGCACTAAAGTAATGAGTTGAGTGTTTAGTTCAAAGCTACTTTCTCTGATATGGGATATGCTAATACTTCTTCCATAGAAGTCAGTAGTGGGATTTGTATAGGACCACAGAATTCTTCTGAACTCTGCATTCCCATTTGGCTTCATGATGAAGAAAGGTAGAAGAAGAGAAAGAATAAAAGATAACGGTGTAAATTGTAATTAAAGTATTTTTGTTTTTATTTTATTTATTTATTTATTTCAAAAATAAAAGCTAATTAATTAAAAAGAATTGAAAATTAATTAATGAATTTCGAAAAAGAAGAGAGAGAAATAGAAGAAGAGATTTCAAATATTAGAAGAGATAAGAATTAGTTAGGAAGTTTTGAAAAAGAAGAGAGAGAACAAGTAACTAATTAAGAAAAGAATTGAAAATAAGATAAGATAGAAGATTAGAAAAGTTTTGAATTTAAAAATATTTGAAAAATCAACAAGATAAGATAAGAATTAAAAATATTTGAAAAAGATTTAATTTTAAAAATTAAAAGAAGATAAGATAGAGAAGATAAGATAAATTAGGTAAGAAAGATAAGATAAGGAAGTTAAGAAAATATAAATTTTAAAATTGTTTGAATTTAAAATTTGAAATTTGAAAATTAAATTTTGAATTTTGAATTTTGAATTTTGAATTTTGAATTTTAAAATTTGAATTTGAAATTTTAAATTTTGAAATTTTAAATTTTGAATTTTTGAATTTCAAACAAGATAAGATAAAGATTTGAGAAAGATTTGAATTTAAAATTTGAAATTTGAAATAAGATAAGATAAGATTTTTGAATTTTTGAATTTTAAAAAAAGATAAAAAGATAAGATAAGATTTTGAAAAAGATAAGATTTTTGAAAAGATTTGATTTTGAAAAGATTTGAATTTTGAAATTTAAAACCAAGATAAGATAAGATAAAAATTTTGAAATTAAATTTTGAAATTTTAAGTGAAATTTTCGAAAATAATTGTAAAATAAAGGTAGAAAAGATATTTTTTTATTTTTTGAATTAATGAAGAAAGAGAAAAACAACAAAAAGACACCAAACTTAAAATTTTTAGATCTAAGGACACCTACTATGCGAAAATTAGAAGGAAAAATACAAAGGGACATCAAACTTCAAAATTTTAAGATCAAAACAAAAATGAAAACAAGAACACTTTGAAGATCAAGAAGAACACCAAGAACAAAACTCAAAGAATTCAAGGAACACAAGAACATGCAAAAGACACCAAACTTAAAATTTTTGAAAACCAAGAACACTATTTTCGAAAAATTTAAGAAAACACACAAGAAGACACCAAACTTAAAGATTAACACAAGATTCAAACAAAAGAAACTATTTTTGAAATTTTTTTCAAAGAAAGACTCAAAGAATTCAAAAATTTCAACAAGAACAAAACCAAAAGACTAAAAAAAAAAAGATAAAGATTAATAAAGAAAAGAAAAGATTTTTGAAGAAATTTTGAAAAATAAAACAAGAAATAGGTAAGTCTTAAAGTAAGAAAAATCAAAAGAAAATACATAGCCAAAAATAGAAAAGGTTTTGAAAAAATTTTTTTGAAAGAAAATAAAAAAATTCAAACTTTAAGCAAGAACAAGAACAAAATCAAAAGACTCAGATAAAATAAAATTAAACCTGTAAAGAAAAAGAAATTTACCTAATCTAAGCAACAAGATAATCTGTTAGTTGTCCAAACTCGAACAATCCCCGGCAACGGCGCCAAAAACTTGGTACAGGAATTCCTACGCTTCGTACAGCTGAACTAGCAACTGCCCTGGGTCGTCCAAGTAATACCTGAGCGAGTCAGGGTCGATCCCCCGAAGATTGTGGCTTGAAGCAAGCTATGGTTATCTTGCAGATCTTAGTCAGGCAGATAGAAGAATTAGTTTGACTGGTTGATTGCATAAAAGGAATAAAGAAAAGTGTATAAAATACTTTGTGAATTGAGTTATAATAAGGGATAAGAAGGTGGTTAAGGCTTGGAGTTGCTTTGTCCTTCTGAATTAACTCTAGTATTACTATCTTATCCAATTGTGAATGATTTCTTCTCTGGCAGGCTGTATGTGATTGACATTGGTTTGAGCAGCCGCCAATATTCCTCCAGATCTGAACCCCAGGGTTAGTGTGGATCCATTCTAATTGAGGGTGAAGTTCCTACAGTTCATTCCCCTTAATGATCCTACTCAAAACGCCACAGACAAGGTCGAATCTTCCAGATCAGAGAATGCTGTGCCTTTGGGTTCTAGCCTCTACCACAGAGACCCTAATCTCCCCATACCTCGGCTGAACTGGTGTCTCGAGAAGTCCCCAACAAAGTCATGCATTAGCCGTCTAAGAGATGTATAATCAAGCTGGCGGTTTAATGCTTTCCATTCAAGTATTCACACGAACCCAAGAAGAACACGGGTGGTTGTCAGGCACGCAGTCTTAGTATGAAGAACAAAGATGATTGTCACGGGTTATCCCATTCATCATGTTGAAGAACGAATATTCATCTTAGAATTGAATCAAACACGGATTGAAGAGAAACAGTAATATTTTTATTAATTCATAGAACTCTGCAGGGCTCCTCCCCTCAACCTAGGAGGTTTAGAAACTCATACTGATAGGAAATACATGCATGAATGAAAAATATGGTGTAGTCGTTTGCATCCCCCCTAATGAGAGGTGTAAAAGTTCTTTAAATACTAAACTAATAACTAAGGATTACATAAGAAAGGGTAAAATAGTCTTTTAGTGCTAAAACCCACTTCTGGGGCCGCTTAGTGAGTGTTTGGGCTGAGCTTTGATGAGATCCACGTGCTAGGGGGTCCTCTTTGGGCATTTGGACACTGGTCTCTTCTCCTTGGGCGTTGGACGCCAGTTTTGGGCCTTCTATTCTAAAGCAAAGTATAAACTATTATATGTTGCTGGAAAGCTCTAGAAGTCAGCTTTCCATAGCCATTGAGAATGCTCCATTTGGACTTTTGTAGCTCCAGAAAAGCTCTTTCGAGTGCCAGGAGGTCAGATCCAGATAGCATCTGCAGTGCTTTCTCTGTCTCTGAATCAGATTTTTGCTAACTTTTGCTCCAGCTCCTCAATTTCAGTAAGAAAATACCTGATATTGCATAAAAACACACAAACTCAAAGTAGAATCCAAAAATGTGATTTTTTCACTAAAAGCTATGAAAACTTAATAAAAATTAAACAAAACATACTAAAAACTATATGAAAACATTGCCAAAAAGCATATAAAATATCCGCTCATCAAAAGGCTAGATAAAAAAATTGCTCTTCAATTCAAGGTGAGCAAAATTATTGATATTTTATTTAAAAACTCTTAACTGTACCTTTGTATATGCGTGCTTCATGGCTAAATATGCAAACCTTGCTTACTTTTGTAACTGACTTGCCGTGGAAAAGAATTTGACTGGTAACTGTGTACAATCCTCACCTTAAAATAGTCTACATCTATAAAATATCAAAGATCCTCTGTCATGATGTTATGTTATCATGGAAAACATAAATGGTATGCATACTAAATTTTATTTCCTTTGTCTGAAAACTACTCTTTTTTTTTTTCTGTTTAGGAAGATACTTCTTACTCTGTATTGATTGGAATGTTCAAGCTTATGGTTCATGCAATCATTGCAGCCATAATATCTACAAAATAATAATAGAATACCAGATAATGGAGTATGCCCAAACATACTTACAGTGATTAGAATTTTGAAGTAACATCTTAATATATAATAACTTAAACCAAGTTTTTAGCGTCATTGTTGGAGATTATTCGAGTTTGGACAACAGATGGATTATCTTGTTGCATAAATTAGGTAAATTTCCTTTTCTTTATAGGTTTAGTTTTATTTTATCTGAGTCTTTTATTTTCTTTTCGAAAATTTTTCAAAAACCTTTTCTTTTCTTTATTTAATCTTTGTTTTTTGTTTGAGTTTGTTGTTCTTGTTTTTGTTCTTGTTCGAATTTCTTTGAGTCTTTTTCTAAAAATTTTCAAAAATAGTGTTCTTTGTTTGGGTCTTGTGTCAATCTTTAAGTTTGGTGTCTTCTTGTGTCTTTTCTTTAAAATTTTCGAGAATTGTGTCTTTGGATTTTAAAATTTTTAAGTTTGGTGTCTTTTATATGTTCTTGTTTTCTTTGAATTCTTTGAGTTTTGTTCTTGGTGTTCTTCTTGATCTTGAAAGCGTTCTTGTTTTGATCTTAAAATTTTTAAGTTTGGTATCTCTTTGTGTTTTTCTTTGCAGTTTTCCCATATTAGGTGTCTTAGATCTAAAAATTTTAAGTTTGGTGTCTTTTTGTTGTTTTTCTCTTTTTTCATTAAATTCAAAAATAAAAAATATCTTTTCTATCTTTATTTTAATTAATTTTTGAAAATTTAAAAAAAATTCAGATTTTAATTTCAAATTATTATCTTATCTTATCTTAATTTCAAATTTCAAAATCAAATTTTTTCAAAAATTATATCTTTTTCAAATCTTTATCTTATCTTGTTTCAAATTCAAAAATTTAAAATTCAAATTTCAAAATCTTATCTTATTTCAAATTCAAAATTTAAAATTCAATTTCAAAATTTAAAATTTAAAATTTAAAATTTAAAATTTAAAATTTCAAATTTCAAATCTTTTTCAAAAATCAAATTTCAGATCTTATCTTCTTCAACTTCTTTTCAAATATTTTCTTTTAAAATTTGATTCTTTCTTATCTTATCTTTCTTTTAAAATTTAAATTTCAAATCTTTTCAAATTAGAAACTAACTTTTTGATTTTGATTTCAAATCTTTTTAATTTAAAACTTATCTTTTCTCAACTTCCTTATCTTATCTAACTTATCTTATTTTTAGTTTAAAATCTTTTCTATCTTATCTTCTTTTAAAATTTAAAATTAAATCTTTTTCAAATCTTTTCAATTCTTATCTTATCTTGTTGATTTTTTCAAATATTTTCAAAATCAAATCTTTTCTAATCTTTTATCTTATCTTATTTTCAAATCTCTCTTAATTAGTTACTTGTTTTCTCTTTCTTCTTTTTCAAAACTTCCTAACTAACTCCTCTTTCTTCTATTTTTGAAAATATATTCTTTATTTCTCTCTCTTCTTTTTTGAAAATTAACAATCAATTTTCAATTCTTTTTAATTAATTAACCCTTATTTTTGAATTAAATAAATAAATAAAATAAAAACAAAAATATTTTAATTCTTGTTTCTCTTTTTACTTCTAACTTTCGAATTTTTCTTCTCTCTTTATTCGAATTCTTCTCTCTCTTCTCCTATTTTCATTCTTCTTTCTTTTATCCCTCACATCTCACTGGGAGTTCTCTATCCTCTGGTATAGAAGCTTCCTTTCTTGTTGTATCTGTGTTTTCTTGTTTATGACTAGGAATAGCAACAGAGAACCTCTTTTTAATCCAGATCCTAAACCTGAGAGGACTCTAAAGAGGTGTTTACAACAAGCTAAAGGATAACATTCTGGAAGAAACCTCTCAGAAAATTTGAACTAGAAGCAGAACACATGGCAGTCGAACCTAATCATGAAGGGGAGGCAAGAAAGGTTCTTGGTGACTTTACCATGCCTACCTCTGATTTCTATGACAGAAGCATCTCTGTACCTGCCATTGAAGCTAACAACTTTGAGCTTAAGCCTCAATTAGTCTCTCTTCTACAACAGAGTTGCAAGTTCCATGGACTTCCACTGGAAGATCCACACCAATTCCTGTCGAATTCTTGCAAATTTGTGACAGTGTTAAGGCCAATGAAGTGGATCCTGAGGTCTACAGACTTATGCTCTTTCCCTTTGTTGTTAGAGACAGAGCTAAAATATGGTTGGATTCTCAACCTAAAGAAAGCTTAGACTCTTGGGAGAAGCTGGTCAATGCTTTCTTTGCCAAATTCTTCCCTCCTCATAGGATGGGCAAAATCAGAGGAGAAGTTCAAACCTTCAGACAAAAAAAAAAGGTGAATCCCTCTATGAAGCTTGGGAAAGATACAAGCAACTGATTAGGAGGTGTCCTCTTGACATGCTCTAGAATGGTCTATCCTAGGTATCTTTTATGATGGTCTGTCTGAGATGTCCAAAATATTATTGGACAGTTCTGCTGGTGGATCACTCCACCTGAAGAAAATGCCTGAAGAGGCAAGAGAACTCATTGAGATGGTTGCAAACAACCAATTCACGTACACGTTTGAGAGAAATCCTGTGAATAATGGGGTCCTTCATAAAAAAAGGAGTTTTTGAAGTTGACACTCTGAATGCTATATTGGCTCAGAACAAAATCTTGACCCAGCAAGCCAATATGATCTCTTAGCATTTGACTGGAATGCAAGCTGCAGCTGGCAGCACTCAGGAAGAATCCTCTGAAGTAGAAGCTTATGATCCAGATCAACCCACCATGGAGGAGGTGAATTACATGGGAGAACCCTATGGAAACACCTACAATCCCTCATGGAGGAATTATCCTAACCTTTCATGGAAGGATCAACAGAAGCCTCAGTAAGGCTTCAGTAATAATCAAGGTGGAAGAACCCATAATAGGTTCAACAACAGGCCACCATTCCCATCTTCTCAAAGGAATATGGAGACTCCTAAGCAGAGCCTTTCTAACTTATCCATTCTAGTCTCTAGCCTCTCTAAGACCACTCATAGTTTCATAACTAAAACAAGATCCTCCATTAGAAATTTGGAGGTATAAATTGGTCAACCGAGCAAGAGAATCCCTAAGACTCCTGGTGCACGAATTGTGAATCACACTTTTCACAATTCGTACCACTAACCAGCAAGTGCACTAGGTCGTCCAAGTAATACCTTACGTGAGTAAGGGTCGAATCCCACGGAGATTGTTGGTTTGAAGCAATCTTTGATTATCTTCTAAATCTCAGTTAGGAGGTTAATTATAATTATCAGTTGACTTGTAAATGAACAAGGGAACATAAAATAAATACTTGGTATGCAGTAATGGAGAATATGTTGGAGTTTTGGAGATGCTTTGTCTTCTGAATCTCTGTTTTCTCCCTGTCTTCTTCTTCACGCATGCAAGGTTCCTCCTATGGCAAGCTATGTGTTGGTGGATCACCGTTGTCAATGGCTACCATCCGTCCTCTCAGTGAAAAAGGTCCAGGTGCGCTGTCACCGCACGGCTAATCATCTGTCGGTTCTCGATCATGTCAGAATAGGATCCATTGATCCTTTTGCGTCTGTCACTACGCCCAACACTCGCGAGTTTAAAGCTTGTCACAGTCATTCATTCCCTGAATCCTACTCGGAATACCACAGACAAGGTTTAGACTTTCCAGATTCTCAAGAATGCTGCCAATGGATTCTAGCTTATACCACGAAGATTCTGATTAAGGAATCCAAGAGATATTCATTCAATCGAAAGTAGAATGGAGGGGGTTGTCAGGCACGCGTTCATAGGTTGAGAATGGTGATGGCTGTCACGGATCATCACATCCATCATATTGAAGTGCGAATGAACATCTTAGATAGAAACAAGCGTGTTTGAATAGAAAACAGAAATAGTTGCATTAATTCATCGAAACACAGCAGAGCTCCTCACCCCCAACAATGGAGTTTAGAGACTCATGCCATCAAAGAGTACAAAGTTCAGATCTAAAATGTCATGAGGTGCCAAATAAACCTCTAAAAGTTGTTTAAATACTAAACTAGTAACCTAGGTTTACAGAAAATGATCAAACTATGATAGATGGTGCAGAAATCCACTTCTGGGGCTCCCTTGGTGTGTGCTGGGGCTGAGACTTAAGCTAATCACGTGCATAGGGCTGTTTTAGGCGTTCAACGCCAGCTTTGGATCCTTTTCTGGCGTTGAACTCCAACTTGTAACTTGTTTTTGGCACTGGACGCCAGACAGCAACATAGAACTAGCGTTGAACGCCATTTTACGTCGTCTATCCTTGAGCAAAGTATAAACTATTATATATTTCTGGAAAGCCCTGGATGTCTACTTTCTAACGCAATTGGAAGCGTGCCATTCGGAGTTCTGTAGCTCCAGAAAATCCACTTTGAGTGCAGGGAGGTCAGAATCCAACAGCATCAGCAGTCCTTTTTCAGCCTGAATCAGATTTTTGCTCAGCTCCCTCAATTTCAGCCAGAAAATACCTGAAATCACAGAAAAACACACAAACTCATAGTAAAGTCCAGAAATATGAATTTTGCCTAGAAACTACTGAAAATAAACTAAAAACTAACTAAAACACACTAAAAACTATATGAAATTAACCCCAAAAAGCGTATAAAATATCCGCTCATCACAACACCAAACTTAAACTGTTGCTTGTCCTCAAGCAACTAGATAAATAAAATAGAATACAAATAATTTTAAGAAGCAATAATATCTCAGAGTTTTTGAGTGAAGCTCAGATTCTAATTAGATGAGCGGGACTAGTAGCTTTTTGCTTCTGAACAGTTTTGGCATCTCACTTTATCCATTGAAGCTCAAAGTGATTGGCATCTATAGGAACTCAGAATTCAGATAGTGATATTGATTCTCCTAGTTCAGTATGTTGATTCTTGAACACAGCTACTTTATGAGTCTTGGCCGTGGCCCTAAGCACTTTGTTTTCCAGTATTACCACCGGATACATAAATGCCACAGACACATAATTGGGTGAACCTTTTCAGATTGTGACTCAGCTTTGCTAAAGTCCCCAATTAGAGGTGTCCAGGGTTCTTAAGCACACTCTTCTTTTTGCTTTGGACCTTGACTTTAACCGCTCAGTCTCAAGTTTTCACTTGACACCTTCACGCCACAAGCACATGGTTAGGGACAGCTTGGTTTAGCCGCTTAGGCCGGGATTTTATTCCTTTAGGCCCTCCTATCCACTGATGCTCAAAGCCTTGGGGTCCTTTTTATTACCCTTGCCTTTTGGTTTTAAGGGCTATTGGCTTTTTGCTCTTGCCTTTTGGTTTTAAGAGCTTTGGCTTTTTCTGCTTACTTTTTCTTTTTCTTTCTCTTTTTTTTTCTGCAAGCTTTTGTATTCACTTCTTTTTCTTGCTTCAAGAATCATTTTTATGATTTTTCAGATTATCAATAACATGTCTCATGTTCATCATTCTTTCAAGAGCCAACATATTTAACAGTCTTAAACATCAAATTCAAAAGACATATGCACTGTTCAAGCATTCATTCAGAAGACAGAAAGCATTGCCACCACATATAAATAATTAGAATTTATCTTATTAAAAACTCGAAAAAAATATTGCCTCTTATTCTAAAGAAATTCTTCTATTTTATTCATGTTTAATGATGATGATAAAATTAAATTATAGCTTAATTGGGGATAAAATCAAAAATATAGATACTAATTACTACTATATGACTCCTAAGGTAAAATTAAAATAAAAACAGTTATCACAGAGTTTAGGCTAAGATTGGAATTTAACAACCTTTGTTCTGGGAAGTGGATGTTCCTCTAATCTGCGGGGTGCTTGGTCCTTCAAGAGATAATTTCTGGCGCTTCAATTCCCTTAAATCACGCCCTTGCTCCTCCTGTTCTTTAAGCAAATAGCAAAGAATGCTACTTTGTTCCTTCTGTTCTTTCTGTATTTGTTCCATAGCTTCTTGCATCTTGGTAATAGATGCTTCAAGATACTTCCAGTATTCAGATTGAGGGATTTCTGGGAGAATTTCCTATGTTCTCTTCTTGATGGGGTCATCCTGTGATTGTTGTTTTTCCATTGATGCTTTGGTGATTGGCCGCTCAACTGAGATATACTCAGTTATTCCCATCCTTACTCCCGCGTCCTTGCAGAGCATAGAAATCAATCTTGGATAAGCCAACCTGGCATATTTGGAATTTTTGTTTGCAATTTTGTAGAATTCAGTTGAAATCAGTTGATGAACTTCCACTTCTTTTCCCATCATGATGCAATGGATCATCACTGCTCTTCTAATAGTGACTTCAGAACGGTTGCTAGTGGGCAGCAGAGAATGCCCAATGAAGTCCAGCCATCCTCTGGCGACTGGTTTGAGATCTTCTCTTTTGAGTTGATTTGGGACACCCTTCGTGCTGGTAGTCCACCTGGCTCCAGGGATGCATATATCCTCTAGAATCTTATCCAGGCCCTTGTCTGTTCTCATCATTCTCCTATTGAAGGAGTCTGGATCATCTTTCAGCTGAGGTAGCTTTAAGATCTCCCTGATCTTGTCAGGGTGGGTATGAACAATCTTTCCTCTGACCAAGGTCCGATAGTCATAGATAGCAGATCCAGATAGTGTTTGCCTATCTGTATGCCACATATTAGCATAGAACTCCTGGACCATATTCCTTCCCACTTTCGTTTCAGGATTGGCTAGGATCTCCTAGTTCCTGATTCGGATTTGCTCCTGGATCTCCGGATATTCGTCTTCTTTCAGATCGAATCTAACTTCCGGGATCACTGATCTTAGACCCATTATTTTGTAATAATGGTCTGAATGTTCTTTAGTTAAGAACTTCCCTTGGTTCCAAAGTGGTTTTGGAACACTCTCTTTCTTGCCTCTTGGAGTGGGTTGTTTTCCTTTAGGAGCCATGATCTTAGTGGGTATGGTTTAGTGATCACGGATACACACACCAAACATAGAGGTTTGCTTGTCCTCAAGTAAAGGAAAAGAAAGGAGAGGGATAGAAGGAGAGCTAGTGTAGGATGGTGGATGAGAAGGGAGGGAGGCCGAATCCATATTTAAAGGGAGAGGGGGTGGGTTATTTCGAAAATACAAAGAAAGATAAGATAGAAGATATGATTTAAGATTGAAAAGATATGAAAGATATTTGAAAAAGATAGATTTGGATTTTTGAAAAAGATAGTATGGAAATTTGAAAAAGATATTGATTAGTTGAAAAGATTTTTGAATGAAAAGAGATGGATTTGTTTTGAAAATTTCGAAAAAGGGTTGAATTGGATAAAAACAAGAGGATTTGTGCTTATGGATTAAGATATATTTGATATTTTTAAAATAGGGTTTTTAGAAATTAGGGATTTTAGAAATCAGGGTTCTTAACATGTTTATGCAAGAAATCATGAATTGAAACATGAAAATTAAATTTAGAATGAAAAACATGAAGTAAAAACGAATTCACCTCCTCCCCACCATCCTGGCGTCTGAACGCCCAAACGCTGCATGTTTTGGGCGTTCAACGCCCAAATGCTGCCTTTCCTGGGCGTTCAATGCCCAGCTGTTGCTTCTTTCTGGCGTTGAATGCCAGGAACTCCTTTGTCACTAGGCGTTTTTCTGAACGCTCAGGATGCTGTAAATCTGGCGTTAAACGCCCAGAAGGAGCTTCTTTTTGGCGTTCAACGCCCAGAAGATGCTTCTGTCTGGCGTTTAACGCCCAGATGGCTATCCTTACTGGCGTTCAACGCCCAGTGGATGCTTCTTTTGGGCGTTGAACGCCCAAAACAGACTCTTACTGGCGTTTTCTTGCCAGTGAGCTCTTTTCCTCTGTTTTGTGTGCAGAATCCTTCTGTAACCCTGTGAATTTATACAATTGACTCTTTACCTTAGTATCAGTGAACTTTATATAAACAAATAAAATGAAGAATAGGGAAAAATGCTTAGAGGAAGTGATTCCCCATGGCTGGGTTGCCTCCCAGCAAGTGCTTCTTTATTGTCTTTAGCTGGACCTTGCTGAGCTTTTAATCTAGCTTCAGCCTTGAGCATTCTTGCTCAACATTACCTTCAAGATAGTGCTTGATTCTCTGTCCATTAACAATGAACTTCTTGTCAGAATCAATATCTTGAAGCTCCACATAACCATATGGTGATACACTTGTAATCACATATGGTCCTCTCCACCGGGACTTCAGTTTCCCGGGGAATAGCCTGAGCCTAGAGTTAAACAACAGAACCTTTTGTCCTGGTTCAAAGATTCTAGATGACAGCTTTCTGTCATGCCACTTTTTTTATTTTTCTTTATAAAGCTTGGCATTTTCGAAAGCAGTGAATCTGAATTCCTCTAGCTCATTTAGCTGGAGCAATCTTTTTTCTCCAGCTAATTTGGCATCAAAGTTTAGGAATCTGGTTGTCCAGTAGGCTTTATGTTCCAGTTCCACGGGCAGGTGGCATGCCTTACCATACACAAGTTGGTATGGAGAGGTCCCTATAGGAGTCTTGAATGCTGTTCTGTAAGCCCACAGAGCATCATCCAAGCTTCGTGCCCAATCCTTTCTACGAGTACTTACAGTCCGTTCCAGGATTCTTTTTAGTTATCTGTTAGAGACTTCAGCTTGCCCATTTGTCTGTGGATGATATGGAGTCGCCACCTTGTGGCGAATCCCATACCGGACCATGGCAGAGTAGAGCTGTTTGTTGCAGAAGTGAGTGCCCCATCACTGATTAGTACCCTGGGGACACCAAACCTGCTGAATATATGTTTCTGGAGGAATTTTAGCACTATTTTAGTATCATTGGTGGGTGTGGCAATGGCCTCAACCCATTTTGATACATAGTCAACTACCAACAGAATATAAGTGTTTGAGTATGATGGTGGGAAAGGCCCCATGAAATCAATACCCCATACATCAAACAACTCAATCTCCAAGATTCCTTGTTGAGGCATGGCGTAACTATGAGGCAAATTACCAGCTCTCGGGCAACTATCACAGTTACGTACAAACTCTCGGGAATCTCTGTAGAGTGTAGGCCAGTAAAAGCCACATTGGAGGACCTTGGTGGCTGTTCGCTCACCTCCGAAATGACCTCCATATTGTGACCCATGGCAATGCCATAAGATCCTTTGTGCTTCTTCTTTAGGTACACACCTACGGATTATGCCATTTGCACATCTCTTAAAGAGATAGGGTTCATCCCACAAGTAGTACTTTGCATCAGTAATTAATTTTTTCTTTTGTTGCCTGCTGTATTCCTTGGGAATGAACCTTGCAACTTTGTAGTTTACAATGTCTACAAACCATGGTGTTTCCTGAATGGCAAACAAATGCTCATCAGGAAAGGTCTCAGAGATTTCAAGAGAGGGGAATGACGTCCCTTCTATTGGATCTATCCGGGACAGATGGTCAGCCACTTGGTTCTCTGTCCCTTTTCTGTCTCTTATTTCTATATCAAACTCTTGCAGAAGCAACACCCATCTTATGAGTCTGGGTTTTGAATCCTACTTTGTGAGTAGATATTTAAGAGCAGCATGATCTGTGTACACAATCACTTTTGATCCTACTAAGTATGATCTAAACTTGTCAATGGCATAAACCACTGCAAGCAATTCTTTTTCTGTGGTTGTGTAATTTTTATGGCATCATTCAAAACACGGCTAGCATAATAAATGACATGCAGAAGCTTGTCATGCCTCTGCCCCAGTACTGCACCAATGGCGTGATCACTGGCATCACACATTAGCTCAAATGGTAATGTCCAGTCTGGTGCAGAAATAACTGGTGCTGTGACCAGCTTGGCTTTCAGCATTTCAAACGCCTGCAGACACTCTGTGTCAAACACAAATGGTGTGTCAGCAGCTAGCAGATTGCTCAGAGGTTTTGCGATTTTTGAAAAATCCTTTATAAACCTCCTATAGAATCCTGCATGCCCCAGAAAGCTTCTGATTGCCTTAACATTGGCAGGTGGTGGTAATTTTTCAATTACCTCTATTTTTTCTTGATCCACCTCTATTCCCTTGTTTGAAATTTTATGCCCAAGGACAATCCCTTCAGTCACCATAAAGTGACATTTTTCCCAGTTTAAAACCAGGTTGGTCTCTTGGCATCTTTTCAGAACTAGTTTTAGGTGATCAAGACAGGAGCTGAATAAGTCTCCATATACTGAGAAGTCATCCATGAAGACTTCTAGAAATTTTTCCACCATATCAGAGAAAATAGAGAGCATGCATCTCGGGAAGGTTGCAGGCGCATTACACAGCCCAAATGGCATCCTTCTATAAGCAAACACTCCAGATGGACATGTGAATGCTGTTTTCTCTTGATCCTGGGGATCTACTGTAATCTGGTTATAGCCTGAGTAGCCATCCAAAAAGCAGTAATAATCATGACCTGCCAATCTTTTTAGCATCTGGTCTATGAATGGTAAAGGAAAATGATCATTTCTGGTGGCTGTATTGAGCCTTCTGTAGTCAATACAAATGCGCCACCCTGTAACTGTTCTTGTAGGAACCAGTTCATTCTTTTCATTATGAACCACTGTCATGCCTCCCTTTTTGGGGACAACTTGAACAGGGCTCACCCAGGGGCTATCAGAAATAGGATAAATAATCCCAGCCTCTAGTAGTTTGGTGACCTCTTTCTACACTACTTCCTTCATGGCTGGATTTAGCCGCCTCTGTGGTTGAACCACTGGTTTAGTATTATCCTCCAATAAGATTTTGTGCATGCATCTAGCTGGGCTTATGCCCTTAAGGTCACCTATGGGCCACCCAAGAGCTGTCTTGTGTGTCCTTAGCACTTGAATAAGTGCTTCCTCTTCCTGTGGATTTAAAGCAGAGCTTATGATCACTGGAAAAGTGTCACCTTCTCACAGAAATGCATATTTCAGGGATGGTGGTAATGGTTTGAGCTCGGGTTTAGGAGGTTTTTCCTCTTCCAGAGGAAATTTCAGAGGCTCTTTCATTTCCTCTGAATCCTCCAAATCAGGCTGAACATCTTTAAAGATGTCTTCCAACTCTGATTCGAGACTCACAACCATGTTGATCTCTTCTACCAAAGAGTCAATAAGATCAACTTTCATGCAGTCTTTTGATGTGTCTGGATGCTGCATGGCTTTGACAGCATTCAACTTAAACTCATCATCATTGACTCTCAGGGTTATTTTCCCCTATTGGACATCAATGAAAGTTCGTCCAGTTGCTAGGAAGGGTCTTCCTAGAATGAGAGTAGCACTCTTGTGCTCCTCCATTTCCAGCACTACAAAGTCAGTGGGAAAGGCGAATGGCCCAACTCTGACAATCATGTCTTCAATCACGCCTGATGGGTATTTAATGGAGCCATCAGCAAGTTGGAGACATATCCGGGTTGGTTTAACTTCTTCAGTTAAACCAAGCTTTCTGATAGTGGATGCCGGTATTAGGTTAATACTTGCCCCAAGATCACATAAAGCTGTCTTGGTGCAATTACCTTCTAATGTGCATGGTATCAGAAAACTCCCAGGGTCTTTAAGCTTTTCAGGAAAGCTTTTTAGAATGACTGCACTGCATTCTTCAGTGAGGAGAACTCTTTCAGTTTCTCTCCAATCCTTCTTATGACTCAAGATCTCTTTCATGAACTTGGCATAAGAAGGTATTTGCTCAAGTGCCTCTGCAAATAGAATCTTTATTTCAAGAGTCCTGAGATAATCTACAAAGCGAGCAAATTGCTTATCCTGCTCCTCTTGGCGGAGTTTTTGAGGATAAGGTATCTTGGCTTCATATTCCTCAACCTTAGTTGCTGTAGGTTTATTTCCTACAAAAGTTGTTGAAGAGGCCTTTTTAGATGGGTTGTCATCAGCACTTGTGTGTGTCTGATCCCTCACTGGCAATTGAGTGCCAGAGTTAGAAGCTGGAGTGACGTTAGACGCCAGCTCCTCATCTGTTCCTGGCATCTGAACGCCAGAACTGTGCTTCTTTTGGGCGTTCAACGCCAGATCCTTGCTTGTTTCTGGCGTTGAATGCCAGTCCTGAGCATGGTCTGGGCGTTCAGCGCCAGCCTTCCACCCAATTTCTGGCGTTTTAGCGCCAGAATTATTTTTTCCTGGGCTCTTACTGTCCTCAGGTGGATTTTGGGTGGTTTACTCATTTCTTGGCTTCTTGCTGCCTTGAGGTGGGGTATTTAATGTCTTTCCACTTCTTAATTGAACTGCTTGGCATTCTTCTGTTATTTGTTTTGACAGCTGCTGCTTTGTTTGCTTTAATTGTACTTCCATGTTTATATTAGCCATCCTTGTCTCTTGTAGTTTATCCTTGAATTCAGCTAACTGCTTTGTTAGAAAATCCAATTGCTGATTGAATTCAGCAGCTTGCTCTGCAGGACTGAGTTCAGCAGTTACTGTTTTAGCCTCTTCTTTCATGGAAGAGTCACTGCTTAGGTACAGATGCTGATTTCTGGCAACTGTATCAATGAGCTCTTGAGCTTCTTCAATTGTCTTTCTCATGTGGATAGATCCACCAGCTGAGCAATCTAAAGAGATCTGAGCTCTTTCTGTAAGCCCATAATAGAAGATGTCTAACTGAACCCACTCTGAAAATATTTCAGAGGGGCATTTTCGTAGCATCTCTCTGTATCTCTCCCAGGCATCATAAAGAGATTCATTATCTCCTTTTTTAAAGCCTTGGATGTCCAGCCTTAGCTGTGTCATCCGTTTTGGAGGAAAGTATTGATTCAGGAATTTTTCTGTCAGCTGTTTCCATGTCCTTATGCTAGCCTTAGGTTGGTTATTTAACCACCTCTTGGCTTGGTCTTTTACAGCAAATGGAAACAGTAATAATCTGTAGACATCTTGATCTACTTCCTTATCATGTACTGTGTCAGCAATTTGTAAAAACTGTGCCAGAAACTCTGTAGGTTCTTCCTGTGGAAGACCGGAATACTGGCAGCTTTGCTGCACCATGATAATGAGCTGAGGATTCAACTCAAAGCTACTGACTCCAATGGAGGGTATGCAGATACTACTCCCATATGAAGCAGTAGAGGGGTTAGCATATGACCCCAGAGTCCTCCTGGACTGTTCATTTCCACTTAGATCCATGATGGAGAAAGGGAGATGATGTAAAATAAAAAAAATTTATTTTTATTTATTTATTTATTTATTTAATTATTTCGAAAATAAAATAAATTAAAATAAAATAAATAAAAATAGGTGAAGATTTTCGAAAAAAATGAGGAGAGAGAAAGTGGTTAGGAAGTTTTGAAAAGGATGTGATGATTTTTTAAAAAGGTTTTAAATTTTGAAATAAAAATCTGAATTTTAAAGGTAAATTTCGAAAATTTGCTTTAAAATAGAGAGAAAAGATATTTTTGGATTTAAAGAGGAGAGAGAAAAATAATAAGATAGTACAAGATTTAAAATTTTTAGATCTAATGCTCTTTATTTTCGAAAATTTTGGAGGGAAAACACCAAGGAACACCAAACTTAAAAATTTTAAGATCAAGACACAAGGAAACTCAAGAACACTTTGAAGACTCACAAGAACACAAGAACATGAAGAAAGAACACCAAACTTAAAATTTTTTGAAAACCAAACTAAAATTTTCGAAAAACAAAGTGAAATCAACAAGAAAACACCAAACTTAAAGTTTGGTACGAGATTTAATAGAAAAATTATTTTTAAAAAAGAAGATTTTGAAAAGAGTATACCAAATTGCCACGAACTTAGACCAACACTCCAGCCAATTGGACAGTAAATATAACACTTGTTTTGAAGAAGTATTTTTGAATAACTAAGAATAAAAAAAATATTTTTTTTGAAAACTAATGTTTTAAAAAGGCATAAGAAAAACAAGAAAAAGTCAATAAAAAAAATAATTTTCGAAAAATTTTTTTGAAAGAGAAAATAAGGATTCTAAAATTTTAACCAGAAACAATAATAAGATACTCTAAACCAAAAAGAAAAGTTTTTCCTAATCTAAGCAACAAAATAAACCGTCAGTTGTCCAAACACGAACAATCCCCGGCAATGGTGCCAAAAACTTGGTGAACGAATTGTGAATCACACTTTTCACAATTTGTACCACTAACCAGCAAGTGCACTGGGTCGTCCAAGTAATACCTTACATGAGTAAGGGTCGAATCCCACGGAGATTGTTGGTTTGAAGCAAGCTCTGGTTATCTTGTAAATCTCAGTTAGGAGGTCAATTATAATTATCAGTTGACTTGCAAATGAACAAGGGAACATAAAATAAATACTTGGTATGCAATAATGGAGAATATGTTGGAGTTTTAGAGATGCTTTGTCTTCTGAATCTCTGCTTTCTTCCTGTCTTCTTCTTCACGCACGCAAGGTTCCTCCTATGGCAAGCTGTGTGTTGGTGGATCACCGTTGTCAATGGCTACCATCCATCCTCTCAGTGAAAAAGGTCCAGGTGCGCTGTCACCGCACGGCTAATCATCTGTCGGTTCTCGATCATGTCAGAATAGGATCCATTGATCCTTTTACGTCTGTCACTACGCCCAACACTCGCGAGTTTAAAGCTCGTCACAGTCATTCATTCCCTGAATCCTACTCGGAATACCACAGACAAGGTTTAGACTTTCTGGATTCTCAAGAATGCTGCCAATGGATTCTAGCTTATACCACGAAGATTCTGATTAAGGAATCCAAGAGATATTCATTCAATCGAAAGTAGAATGGAGGTGGTTGTCAGGCACGCGTTCATAGGTTGAGAATGATGATGGCTGTCACGGATCATCACATCCATCATATTGAAGTGCGAATGAACATCTTAGATAGAAACAAGCGTGTTTGAATAGAAAATAGAAATAGTTGCATTAATTCATCGAAACACAGCAGAGCTCCTCACCCCCAACAATGGAGTTTAGAGACTCATGCCGTCAAAGAGTACAAATTTCAGATCTAAAATGTCATGAGATACCAAATAAACCTCTAAAAGTTGTTTAAATACTAAACTAGTAACCTAGGTTTATAGAAAATGAACAAACTATGATAGATGGTGCAGAAATCCACTTTTGGGGCCCACTTGGTGTGTGCTGGGGCTGAGACTTAAGCTAATCACGTGCATAGGGCTGTTTTGGGTGTTCAACGCCAGCTTTGGATCCTTTTCTGGTGTTGAACTCCAACTTGTAACTTGTTTCTGGCGCTGGACGCCAGATAGCAACATGGAACTTGCGTTGAACGCCAGTTTACATCGTCTATCCTTGAGCAAAGTATGAACTATTATATATTTCTGGAAAGCCCTGGATGTCTACTTTCCAACGCAATTAGAAGCGCGCCATTTGGAGTTCTGTAGCTCTAGAAAATCCATTTTGAGTGCAGGGAGGTCAGAATCCAACAGCATCAGCAGTCCTTTTTCAGCCTGAATCAGATTTTTGCTCAGCTCCCTCAATTTCAGCCAGAAAATACCTGAAATCACAGAAAAATACACAAATTCATAGTAAAGTCCAGAAATATGAATTTTGCCTAGAAACTACTGAAAATAAACTAAAAACTAACTAAAACACACTAAAAACTATATGAAATTAACCCCAAAAAGCGTATAAAATATCCGCTCATCAACTCCTCCTAACACTCTTCCTAGTAACACTGAAGTAAACCAAAGAGAAGAGTCTAGGGCTATCAGCATAGAGGTAGAGGCCAAATCTGGAGAGAATGGGATGGCATTGAACGCTAGTGAGGAAGACCTCACCGGGCGTTCAACACCCAAACTTGCCAAGAGTCTGGCGCTAAACGCCAGTGAGGAAGCCCTCACTGGGCATTCAGTGCCCAAACTAGAAGGGACTCTGGCATTAAATGCCAGCAAAGACAGCCCTGTTGGGCGTTCAATGCCCAAAATGGTAAGGAAACTGGCATTGAACGCCAGTAATGGAACACGCTCTGAGTGCTCAACACCCACCTAGAAAATCCCTATGCAAGAATTATAGGAAGCCAAGGCTCATATAGAGACCATAGAGATTCCTTTGTATGCACTTCTGTAGTGCACGTGTTCTGATGAATACTCATCCTCTGATGAGAATGAAAAAACTAGGGAAGAGCAAGTTGCTCGGTACCTAGGAGCTCTCATGAAGCTGAATGCCAAGCAATTTGGTACAAAGCCTTTGGAGGAAGACCCTCCAGTGCTTACCAAAGAACATGATGCTTTGGTTCAGCAGAAGCTACCTCAGAAGCTTCCAGATCCCGAACGCTTCCTAATTCCTTGTACTATAGGCACCATGACCTTTGAGAAGGCTTTGTGTGACCTAGGGTCAAGTATAAACCTCATGCCACTCTCTGTAATAGAGAAGTTGAGAATCTTTGAGGTACAAGCTGCAAACATCTCACTAGAGATGGTAGACAAATCAATGAAGAAAGCATATGGCTTAGTAGAGGATGTATTGGTAAAATTTAAAGACCTTTACATCCCTACAAACTTTATAATCTTAGATACTAGGGAAGATAAGGATGAACCCATCATCCTTGGAAGACCTTTTCTATCCACTGCCAATGCTATCATTGATGTAGCTAAGGGAGAACTAATTCTACAACTAGGGGAGGATCATATCTTGTTCAAGATGCCTCACCCCAACTCTCCCTCTGAAAAAACAGAGATAACTGTGCAATACTTAGTGTTCCAACCATCTCTTTCAGTGCAAAACTTTACTAAATCCCCAAACATCAATTCTAAGTTTGGTGTTGGGCAGCCATCAACAAGTACTGAGAACAGAGGTACTAAGAAGAAAGTACCTAAAGGCTAGAGGGAAAAGAAAGTCCCCACTGAAGGCCTCTCACCTGACATGAGAGTTGTCTTCACCAAGAAGCCATTCATACCACATACAGTGAGTCGTGTCCTGTCTCTAGAGCATGTGGAGCTCATTCATGAGAAGACAAGAAGAAAGTTAACTGTAAGGGGCAAAATTCTGAGCCCATATCATTCTTTGTAAGGAGCCAACCATCAAGCTAGTGACGTTAAAGAAGCGCTTGCTGGGTGGTAACTCAACCCTAATTAATTATTTCTATTTTTTTTAATTCCTTAATTTTGTTTTTCTTTCAGTTATTTCTTTAGGTTCATCATCATGTGCAGTAGTTAGAACAGAGATAGAAAGGTTTAACAATGAAAACAGACCACTCTGGATGGAGTGTCTTGCTGGCATTGAACGCCAGCCAGGGAGCACTGGCTTGGCGTTCAATGCCCCAAATGGTAGCAAAGCTGGTGTTGAATTCCAGCTATGGGCATAGCCTTGGGCGTTCAAACGCACATCCAGAGGGCAAGGAATCTAAATTCCCTAGCCTCTCAGGACCAATGGGTCCCACAACATCTTTACCTACCCCACTTCTTCACTCTTCTTTTCACACTTCCCCATACACTCTTCACTATAAATCCTAGCCCAATCACATCTATATCACTTACCCAAAACCATCATAAATCCCACTAACCCCCTACCCACTTCAAAATAAAATTTCCCTCTTATTTACCCCACCCATGACCGAACCCAACCATAGCCCACTGCTATAAATATCCCTCATTCTAACCCTAAAGCCCCTTGGCCGAATTGCCTTCTACACCCTTCTTCTTCTATTTTCTTCTTCTTCTACTCCATTCTTCTCCTTTATTTATTTTTGCTCGAAGATGAGCAAAGCTTTTAAGTTTGGTATGGGAAAAGTTTTGCTTTTTGCTTTCCATTACACTTATGGCACCTAAGGTTGGAGAACCCTCTAGAAAGAGAAAAGGAAAGGCCATAGCCACCACCTCCAAATCTTAGGATATGGAGAGATTCATCACCAAAGCCTACCAAGACCACTTCTATGAAGTAGTGGCAGAGAAGAAAGTGATCCATGAGGTTCCTTTCAGGCTTAAGAAGAATGAGTATCCGAAAATCCGAAGAAAGATCTGGAGAAGAGGTTGGGAAGTCCTAACCAATCCCATCTAAGAGGTTGGGATCTTAATGGTGCAAGAGTTCTATGCTAATGCATGGGTCACGAAAAACCATGACATTAGTGTGAACCCAAATCCCAAGAATTGGATCACCATGGTATAAGGGAGAATTTTGGACTTCAGTCTGAAAAGTGTAAGGTTGCCGTTCAACTTGCCCTTGATGCAAGAAGACCCACATCCTTACACTAGAAGAGTCAACTTTGATCAGATACTGGATCAAGTGCTTTCAGACATCTGTATGGAAGGAGCACAATGGAAAAGGGATTTCCAAGGCAAGTTTACTCAACTAAGAAGGCTTGACCTCAAGCCTGTAGCTAGAGGATGGTTGGAATTCATTCAACGCTCTATCATCCCTACTAGAAATTGGTCAGAAGTGACCATTGCCAGAGCCATCAAGATCCATTGCATCATGATTGGGAGTGAGCTGGAAGTACATGAGGTGATACCTCAAGAATTATACAAGATAGCTGAAAAGCCATCCACCAAAGCAAGGTTGGCA
The DNA here is from genome assembly GCF_059453495.1 of Arachis ipaensis. Classification (NCBI taxonomy): domain Eukaryota; kingdom Viridiplantae; phylum Streptophyta; class Magnoliopsida; order Fabales; family Fabaceae; genus Arachis; species Arachis ipaensis. The sequence continues at coordinate 83,774,154 of NC_142437.1, read as the reverse complement.
TTCCCTCACCTCATTTGTCATCTTTGCAATTCAGAGGGAATTGTCATAGAAGGAGACATCTTCATTCAGGAGGACAAGCCCATCACTAAGAAGAAGATGGAGCAAACTAGAGAGCATGCACATGAGCCTATGCAGCCGCCTCAACATGAGATCCCTGAGATGCCTCAAGGGATATATTTTCCTCCTCAAAGCTATTGGGATCAATGGCATACTTCTGTGGGAGAATTAAGCTATGACATAAATCAGCTGAGGATGGAGCATCAAGAGCATTCTACCATTCTCAATGAAATTAGAGAAGATCAAATGGCTATGAGGGAAGAACAATAGAGACAAAGGCGTGACATTGAAGAGATCAAGCACTACATTAGATCCTCAAGAAGGAGTAGTTGCCGCCATCACTTAGGTGAATTCGTTCTCTTAATCCCCTTTTCTTATGTTATTTTTCTATTTTTTGTTATGTTTTTATTGTCTGTTCTCTTGTTCTTATTGCATGATCATTTCTATCTATGTCTTAAAGTTATAAAATGGTCCATAAGTCTCTCACTATTACTTAAAAGAAAATTTTATTTGAAAAGAATTGAGAGATACATGAATTTCAAGTTATATAATAAGAATAGTTCAATTATTTTGATGTGGTGGCATTACTTTTGTTTTCTGAATATATGAATAAACAGTGCATATTTGAAATTGGAATTAAGAATGTTAGTTCTTGAAAGAATGATGAAAAAGGAAAAGTATTGTTGATAATCTGAAAAATCCAAATAAATTGATTCTTGAAGCAAGAAAAAGCAGCAAAATGAAAAGAAAAAAAGCATGTTGCAAGAGAGAAAAAATAAAAAATAAAAAGCAGAAAAAGCCAACAGCTCTTTAAACCAAAAGGCAAGAGCAAAAATCCAATAACCCTTTAAACCAAAAGGCAAGGGTAAAATGATCCAAGGCTTTGAGCATCAATGGTTAGGAGGGCCTAAAAGAATAAAATCTTGGCCTAAGCGGCTCAAACAAGCTGTCTCTAACCATGTGCTTGTGGTGTGAAGGTGTCAAGTAAAAAGCTTGAGACTGAGCAATTAAAGTTGTGATCAAAGCAAAAAGAGTGTGCTTAAGAACTCTGGACACCTCTATCTGGGGATTCTAGCAAATTTAAATCATAATCCGAAAGGGTTCACCCATTTAAGTGTCTATGGCATTTATGTATCCAATGGTAATACTGGAAAACAAAGTGCTTAGGGCCACGGCCAATACTCTAAAAAGTTGTGTTCAAGAATAAGAAAGAACTAAACTAGGAGAGTCAATAATATCATCTAGATTCTAAGTTTTTAAAGAGGCCAATATTTCTGAGTTTCAGTGGATAGTGAGATGCCAAAACTATTCAGAAGCAAAAAGCTACTAAGTCCTGCTCATCTAATTGAAACTGAGCTTCATTGAAAACTCTGAGATTTATTGTATCTTTCTCTTCTTTTTATCCTACTTTGTTTTTATTTGCCTGGAGACAAGCAATATTTTAAGTTTGGTGTTCTGATGAGTGGATATTTTATACGTTTTTTGGCATCATTTTCATATAGTTTTTAGTATGTTTTGTTTAAGTTTTATTAAGTTTTTATAGGTTTTAGTGTAAAATTCACATTTTTGGATTCTACTTTGAGTTTATGTGTTTTTAGGCAATTTCAAGTACTTTATGGCTGAAATTGAGGAGCTGGAGCAAAAGTCTGATTCTGAGGCAGAGAAAGCACTGCAAATGCTGTTCGGATCTGACCTCCTTGCACTCGAAATAGCTTTTCTAGAGCTACAGAAGTCTAATTGGAGCGTTCTCAACGGATATGGAAATCTAACATTCTGGGCTTTCTAGAAATTTATAATAGTCCATACTTTGCTTCAGAATTGAAAGCCCAAAACTGGCATTCAACGCCAGCCTCCTGTCCTGTTCTGGCGTCCAACGCCGACAAGGTAGTAGCCAGCGTTCCAACACCCAAGAAGGACCCCTTAGCCAGCGTTCAATGTCCTAGAGGCCTCCTAGCACGTGGATCTCAATCAAGCTCAGCCCAAACACTCACCAAGCGGGCCTCAGAAGTGGATTTTGGCATTAAAAGACTGTTTTACCCTTCCTATGTAATCCTTAGTCATTAGCTTAGTATTTATTTGAGAACTTTTACGGATTCTAGGAGGGAGGACCTGTCATACTTTCTTTTATGAGTATATTTTCTATCAGTATGAGTTTCTAAACCTCCTAGGTTGAGGGGAGTAGCTCTGCTGAGTTTTATGGATTAATAAAGTACTACTGTTCTATTTCAATTCGCCTTTGATTCTCTATTCTAAGATGTATCTCCGTTCTTCATCAATATGAATGCGTTGAACTGGCACAAGGTTATCTCATTCTACATGGGTTCAGAGTGACTCTTTCATCGGACAATGATGAACCACCAGCTTGATTATACATCTTTTAGACGACTAATCCACGGCTTCGTTGGGGACTTCGTTCCTAATATTCATATAGAGTTTCCATTTCACCTTGTACAATACAAGAGATCTCCTTCCTTAGCTTGTCCGTCATTTCTTCGGGCATGAATTTATTAAGAAATTCTCTCCTAAGCAAGTCCTAATCGGAGACAACATCACTAGGTAAGGTATAAAACTACTCCTTGGCTCTTCCCTCAAGAGAGAAAGGGAAGGCAAACAACCATATGGCAACTTCATCGGATCCTTCCCACCTAGTAGTTGAGCATACACCATGAAAGTCTTTGAGGTGTCTAATTGGATCTTGTGCGGGAAGTCCATGAAACTTTGGTAAAAGATTGATGAGAGCGGTCTTGAGTTCAAAGTTTGCATTCAAGTTTGGATGAAGTACATGGAGAGGTGATAAACCCCGATTTTGTGGTTTATCTTGTGCTTATTTTGGGGGATTTTATCACCTTTTCCCACATTTATTCAATGAAATAGCATGGTTTTGTAATTCTCCCTAGATTTTTGCTTAAATGTGAAAACATGCTTTTTAGGCCCTAAAATTAGTGATTTTAATTCACTTTAATTCCATTCGATGCCTTGATATGTTTGTTGAGTGATTTTAGGTTTATAAGGCATGTATTGGATGGAAGAAGTGAGGAGAAAAGCATGCAAAGTGGGAGAACTCATGAATAAATGAAGGAACCATAAAGCTGTCAAGCCTGACCTCTTCACACTCAAATGACCATAACTTGAGCTACAGAGGTCTAAATGAGGCCGTTCTAGTTGCATTGGAAAGCTAACATTCAGAGCTTCGAAACGATATAAAATGTTCCATATGTTACTTCGCGTTCAGGGGTGCGCACGTGCCATGTACACGTGCGCGCCGATGCTGTCCGTGGCCCACTTTAGTGAAATCGCCCCCAGCGATTTCTGAAGCATTTTGGGCCCAATCCAACTCATTTCTGATGCTATTGAACCCAAGGATTGAGGGGGGAATGAATCATGTAGTCATAGTTTAGTTTTCATCATGTTTTAGGGTAGAATTCTAGAGAGAGAGAGGCTCTCTCCTCTCTCTAGATTTTAGGGTAGTTTAGGTTTAATTTTCTTAAATCCAACTTTTAATTCTTGTTTTAATTTAGTTTCTCCTTTTAATTTCTTGTTGCTACTATTCTATTCTTCTTAGTTCTCTTGTCAATTTTGCTTTTATGTCTCTTTTTATGTTCATGAGCCCTTTGTTGGATTTGGATCTTTTCTTTAATGAAATTTAATGTTTGATGTTCTTTTATTGATGATTTGAGTTGTTGATTTACTTTTCTTGCAATTGGTAGTTGGTAGATTTTATTATTCTTGCACATTTACCATTCTTTCCCTTTGTACCCACCAAGTGTTTGACAAAATGCTTGGTTGGGCTTTAGAGTAGATTTTGAGCATTCTTGGCTTGAAAAGAGTAATTGGGCAATCTTGAGTCATGAAAACCCAACTTATGTTGGTGATCTAGAGTTGTTAGCTAATATTGTTTCCATTGACGCTAATCTTTTGCTAATTTAATTAGTAAGTTGATTAGGACTTTTGGATTGAGATTAGCTAGTCTTATTAGACTTTCTCTTATGGAAGATAATATGATACCTTCTTCCAATGTTGGAGATGACGTAATAAGATAAATTCTTGTTATTATTGTGGTATGATTGATTAGTCTTGTTTGAATTTCTCCCTATTTGTTGGAGTTGACTAAATAAGATGAATTAATCATTGCATGACTAGGATAGAAAGCCTGTGATCTCAACACTTGCCATGAATGTCTCTCTTTATTACTTGCTTTCTTTAGTTACTTGCTTAATTTACTCTTCTTGTCATTTAATTTTTCTTGCCATTTATTTTCTTGCCCTCTTATCAACCAAACCCCCCTTTACCCCTTCATTGCCAATAATCATTCACTTCATTGCAATTCCTTGTGAGACGACCCGGAGTCTAAATACTTCGGTTAATTTTCATTTGGGGTTTGTTATTTGTGACAACCAAATTTAATTTGATGTGAGAGTTGTTTGTTGGTTTGGAGCTATGCTTACAACGAAATTCTTCTTTCTATAAGAGAAATTCCTTACCGACAACAATTTTTGCTACCAAATTAATGGCGCTGTTGCCGGGGAGTTGCAATGGTATTATATTGTTGGCTATTGTGAATATTGTGAATATGTTTGCTTTTTACTTATTTGTTAGTTTTTGTTAGCTTTAGGACTTTGTTGCTTATTTTTGTTAGCTTTTGTTTTTATTTGCTATTATGAATTCTCACCACTTTGGCTATGAGTTTGGCTCAAATTATGTTGTAGGGAATGGAAGCTACAATGAGGATGTGCATCAAGGATGGAACAATCAAAGATGGGAGGAGCCTCAAGGTATTGATCAACCTTATTGGCAACAACCCCCTCCGGTTTCTTATGGGTATAATTCTCATCCTAATGCATATCAATCTAATGGATGTGGTGACCCTTATTGTGATTGTCAACAACCACCACCATATGCCTATGAACTACCCCCTCAACATGACTTTGAACCACCTTACTCACAAGCCCCATACCACCAAACACCCCCATATGACCCTAATCCTTATCCACCATATCAACCACCTTATGAACCATATGAACCATACATAGAACCACCACAATCCCAACACAACTACTCTCAAAAACCACCTCCATATACACCAACTCCATACCCTTACCAAGATGAACCAACTTCCAAACATGATACCTTCCTCCCAAATAATGAACCTTCTCTTCCACCATCACCTCCCAATGAAGCCCCCATGCATGAATTGAGAGATCTTGAATCTCATATCTTAAGGTGACAAGAGGAGGATGAAAAGAAGTTTAAAGAGCTAGGAGCCAAGATGGCTATCCTAGTGGAAGCTGTTAGCAATATGGCCTCCTCCCAACTAAGCCTAAGCAACCAAGACACTCCCATTGACGAATGTGGAGAGGCAATTAAGGAGCATAGTGAGGGAGTGAGTTTAGAGCTTCAAGGTGAAGAAGAAGAGTTGAAGCAAGGAGTGCAACAAGAGGAGGAAGTTAAGACAATTGAGCCGGAAGAAGTGGGTGAAGCCTTTGAAGAGGTTGACCAAGAAATGGATTCAATCATTGAAGAATTCTTATGTATATTGAATCCTCTCCAATTGAGTTTGACATAGAGGGTAAGGAAGAAGATACCTTACCTCTCATGCCCTTGGTAAGCAATGAAGAAGAGATTGAATTGGAAGGAAGCTACCAAGAGGAAGAGGTTGAAATTGAAAAAGCTTGTGAAGAGGTGGAAATAATCAAAGAAGAGCACAAGGGAGTGGAACTTGCAAGACTATTGGAGACATCCCTTCCTAAGTCACCATCCAATACAACATTCAAGTGGGTAAAATTTCTATCCCTAAGCTTCACTTTCCCACTTGAATATGGTTTGATTGAAAATGATGGTCAACTTAGAGCTCTTTGTGGAGTTAAGAGTAAGAGAGAGTTGTGTAGTGGTTGGAAGCATCACTCTAAGTTCATGATGGTTGCTTGCTCAAAGTTTGATTGCAAGGTTTGGTGTGGAGCTAAATTGTATGGGTCTAGGAAGTTGTTTGGAGGCTTCTTTGAGAATTCCAAGGCTAAACCACCCAATTAGAATCATGATGATCAATTTGAAGATGGGTGTCAAAACAAAGTGTGAGATCCCGGATCGCACAAGGAAAATCAACTTTGGGAGCTCATGGTTTGTGAAGAACTCCATCAAAGCTTGAAGATATTAAAATTGAAGAATGGAGCTTATTGGAGACTCAAGCATTGGTGGATATTCAAGGATAGCTTCAAGCACAAGCCACCTTGAGAAGAGCTCCCCATAAGTCCAACTTAAGGACAATAAACAAAAGTGCTAGGTGGGAGACACCCCACCATGGTAAACTCTTTTCATTTTTTTCTTTTGTAAATATTGGTAGAATAGGTTTGATTTCATGTTTTGTTTTGTTTGTTGAGTTTATTTGGTAGTATAATATGTTAAATAAGGTTTTAAGGTGTTTGGGTAGCTGTTTGGAGGTTTGGAATGCTTGGTTTGGTGTAAGAACTTGGAAAAATTTTGAAAAACAGAGCACCAACCCGCGCGTGCGCGCACCTGGCGCGTATGCGCGCCTCAAGCATTTTCGACCATTCACGGGGATGCGCCATGTATGCGGATGCGTGGATGCAAAAATCTCACCCATCCATACATTGACCCCGAGAGTTGCGCCTACACAGCGCCAGCACCATGCTTGAGGCACAAAACCACCCGCGCGTGCACGCACCTGGCGCGTACGCGCCCTTCAAGCTAATTGCGCAATGCGCGCGCATGCACGCTGTGCGCGTGCGCGCCAATACCGCCATCTGCCCTCCTGGTACATGTTCCAGAGAGTTATGCCCAGTTTGTGCCTATTCTGTGCCTGCAACCCTCGCGTGCGTGCACCTGGCGCGTACGCGTCCTTTGGCCAAACTGCGCATCGGCGCGGAAGCGTGCATGATGCGTCCGCGTCGGTTAAAAAAAAAAAAACACACACACACACACACAAATTTTCTTTTCTTCCATTTTCCTTTATTGCATTTGCTTTTTTTCATTTATTGCATTTTAATTTTGTTTTTATAGCTTGTTCTTATTTTCCTTTCTAAGTTTCTTATTTTAATAATGGTGTTGAATGCTCTTACTCAATTGTTGAGAATTTTTTTGGTTAATCTTGGTGCTTCTTGACTTGTTTGATATTGTTGGGTGATGAAACTTTTAATTCAATGCTTAATTTTGTATGACTCTTATATTCTTTGTGCATTGATATGAACTTGCTTGTCTTTCATGACCCACTCTTTCTAGTAGAACTTGATGCTTTTGAGTGCTCTTCATACCTTGACTTTACTCTTGCATCAAGTGTTAGTTAATATGCCTTAGCTTATGTTGTTTTCTCACTCACATGTTGTAGCTACCATGTATTTGAGAACCATACTTTTATTTGGCATTAGCTCCCGCCTATGTTCTAATTGCTTTCATATCTTTGTTGTAGGCTTAATTTTATTTCTTTTTCTCTCCTTTGAGGTTGGCCACCAAGAAGGAAAGGGATGGAAAAGCTTCTAAATGGGGCAACAAACAAGTTCACCCGCACAACCTTTTAAAGGAGCTCATCAATTGTAGCAACCCATCCACCTTGCTATTCTTTGCATGCACCGAGGACGGTGCAAATTTCTAAGTGTGGGGAGGTCATCCGACCGATCTCCATGGGTAACTATTTTCTTTTCCAAAACCAATTTTTCAAATTTTGTCTTTGTCAGTTAGTTGTTGCATTGCATGATAGGTTGCATGTTAGTTATAATTTGTATATATTCTATCATTTCTTTTTATGTTAGGACTACTTGGTTAGGGTGATGATTTTTTTTCCAAGAAAAAAATTGTTTTAGGGCACCCTACCAATTTGAAAAAAAAAATTTGTGTTGAACTTACTTGAAGAATGTATTTTGGAACATGGTTTTTGAGCTAAGAATACAAGCATGTGAGTTTTGAGCCAATGGTGTGGTTACATCTTATAACCACTTATTTTCATTCTTGTGTGTATTATTCTCTCTCTATGATTGTAATCTTTGATTTATTTGATTCTTTATGTCCATTATTCCATGTATACATGCATTTATATGATTGAGGCCATCATTTTATTTAGCTCACTTACCCAAATATCCTACCTTTCAACAACCATTGTTAACCAATTTTGAGCCTATTTAATCTATTTTGTTCTTAATTTTAGCACATCACTACCCCTAAGTGAAAAACAATAAATGTCCCTTAATTTGGATCTTTGATTAGCTTAGGCTAGTGAGGGTGTGTATCATTTGGGTATGAAAAACTTGGGACATTGGTTGAGGAAAAAGTGCATTTTATATTTTTGTTGAAAATTTTGGGAATTGGGTACATACTCACGCATTAAAAGTGTAAACCATATGCATTGACATCCTTGTATATATTTTAGCTTGAAAAAAAATATATGAAAAAAAATGTAAAAAAAAGAAAAAATATATATATATATATATAGAAAAAGAAAAAAATAGAAAAAGAAATAAAAGGGGACAAAAATACCCCAAAGTAAAGTTCAATAAAAAATCAATGCATATGGAATGTTAATTAAAGAGAATGCATGAGTATGTAGAAAAAAAAAGTGGGAATCATGGGTAGTTAGGTTGTGTATTAGAATTGTATAGGTTGTTATATGTGTTTGGTGAGAGCTTAGGCTAATCAAAGATGCAAATTTCAAGCTCACTTGACCATATGCATCCCTACCTCTACCCTAGCCCCATTTCAACCTATGAATAAAGTCCTCATGATGAATGTATGCATGCATTGAATAATTATTGATTATTAGATGAAAAACAAATCATGGAAAGCATGAGTAGAAGAGAATTGAGTGATCGACCCTATACACTAGAGCGACTAGAGCGAATACACATCTGGTGAGGGTTCGATGCCCAATTCCTTGTTCCCGGCTTTCATAAACGTTCTTCTTGCAAGTCTATTTGTACTTTATTTTTATATTCAAATTGGTAGGATTCATGAATCATCATACTACTTAGCCCTACTTGTTCATATGTGTTCTTGGGGAATGATTTACTTTTAATTAAGTAGGTAGAAGCATTTTGCGTTTAGTTGCATGCATGGAGATAGGTTTATATAGTTTCTTTGCATTGAATAAATGTTCATACCCCTTTTCTTGTCCTTCTTTATTCTTAGCATGAGGACATGCTTGGTTTAAGTGTCGGGAGATTTGATAAACCCCGATTTTGTGGTTTATCTTGTGCTTATTTTGGGGAATTTTATCACCTTTTCCCACATTTATTCAATGAAATAGCATGGTTTTGTAATTCTCCCTAGATTTGTGCTTAAATGTGAAAACATGCTTTTTAGGCCATAAAATTGGTGATTTTAATTCACTTTAATTCCATTCGATACCTTGATATGTTTGTTGAGTAATTTTAGGTTCATAAGGCACGTATTGGATGGAAGAAGTGAGGAGAAAAGCATGCAAAGTGGGAGAACTCATGAAGAAATGAAGGAACCGTAAAGCTGTCAAGCCTGACCTCTTCGCACTCAAACGATCATAACTTGAGCTACGGAGGTTCAAATAAGGCGGTTCTAGTTGCGTTGGAAAGCTAACATTCGGAGCTTCGAAATGATATAAAATTTGCCATATGTTACTTCGCGTTCAGGGGCGCGCACGCGCCATATACGCGTGTGCGCCGATGCTGTCCATGGCCCACTTTAGTGAAATCGCCCCCAGCGATTTCTGAAGCATTTTGGGCCCAATCCAACTCATTTCTGATGCTATTGAACCCAAGGATTGAGGGGGGAATGAACCATGTAGTCATAGTTTAGTTTTCATCATGTTTTAGGGTAGAATTCTAGAGAAAGAGGCACTCTCCTCTCTCTAGATTTTAGGGTAGTTTAGGTTTAATTTTCTTAAATCCAACTTTTAATTCTTGTTTTAATTTAGTTTCTCCTTTTAATTTCTTGTTGCTACTATTCTATTCTTCTTAGTTCTCTTGTCAATTTTGCTTTTATGTCTCTTTTTATGTTCATGAGCCCTTTGTTGGATTTGGATCTTTTCTTTAATGAAATTTAATGTTTGATGTTCTTTTATTGATGATTTGAGTTGTTGATTTACTTTTCTTGCAATTGGTAGTTGGTAGATTTTATTATTCTTGCACATTTACCATTCTTTCCCTTTGTACCCACCAAGTGTTTGACAAAATGCTTGGTTGGGCTTTAGAGTAGATTTTGAGCATTCTTGGCTTGAAAAGAGTAATTGGGCAATCTTGAGTCATGAAAACCCAACTTATGTTGGTGATCTAGAGTTGTTAGCTAATATTGTTTCCAGTGACGCTAATCTTTTGCTAATTTAATTAGTAAGTTGATTAGGACTTTTGGATTGAGATTAGCTAGTCTTATTAGACTTTCTCTTATGGAAGATAATATGATACCTTCTTCCAATGTTGGAGATGACGTAATAAGATAAATTCTTGTTATTATTGTGGTATGATTGATTAGTCTTGTTTGAATTTCTCCCTATTTGTTGGAGTTGACTAAATAAGATGAATTAATCATTGCATGACTAGGATAGAAAGCCTGTGATCTCAACACTTGCCATGAATGTCTCTCTTTATTACTTGCTTTCTTTAGTTACTTGCTTAATTTACTCTTCTTGTCATTTAATTTTTCTTGCCATTTATTTTCTTGCCCTCTTATCAACCAAACCCCCCTTTACCCCTTCATTGCCAATAATCATTCACTTCATTGCAATTCCTTGTGAGACGACCCGGAGTCTAAATACTTCGGTTAATTTTCATTTGGGGTTTGTTATTTGTGACAACCAAATTTAATTTGATGTGAGAGTTGTTTGTTGGTTTGGAGCTATGCTTACAACGAAATTCTTCTTTCTATAAGAGAAGTTCCTTACCGACAACAATTTTTGCTACCAAGAGGTTGGAGAACAAAGTCCGGTGCACCCGCTTCCTTGAGAGTAACTCTCCTTGGAGCGGCCATTTCGTCAACACCTAGATCAAAAGAAGAACTATTAGTAGTATCAACGGAAGACTAATTAGTGCCTTCGTTGGATGACGGTGAGATAGTTGGTGAATTGGTAAAAACCTTTTCACCTTCCTCAAAGTCTAACCGCCTCCGAGCTTGCCTAATATGGAGCAAAGTTCTTTCAATTTCTGAATCAAATGGTGCTAAGCTCGGATTTGGTAGTGAACGCGTCATACAATGAAGGAGATAAGAAGCTCATGACATCAAGTGATATTTAAGCAAAGACTAATTCTAACTACAATCAAACAAACAAACAATCAAGAGAAAAATGCAAATATCCACAAATTAATATATTCACACTAACCAATAGAATGGCACACATAAGCAAATCCCTGGCAACGACGCCATTTTGATGAGCGTAATATTCTTATGCCAGTTAGAAATTAGCAATAAATTCAATCGTGAGTATAGTCCAACTAACACACAAATATCGCATCAAACAATTCTAAAATCTATGATCGAGAGTATTGTTCCCGGGTCGTTCTCCCTAGGATTTGCCTTGAAATGCGCATCATTGATTAGGAAGACTTTTGTGGTTTTGAGAGTTGGTGCGAGAATTCAAGCTAACAAAAGTAGACAAGCAATTAATTGAAATTAAAGCCTTGGCTAGGCGTAAGCATTGGAATTTCCATCATTATAATTTCCTTCAATTGAGATAAGAATTGATTGTTGCTTCACTTAGTTAACCCCCTAATAATGGAGGAAAGTCAAGTGAAAATAACTAACTTGAGTCACAAGTCCTAGTCTCACCCTAGGGAAGTCTAACTTTAGTGCACTCTGGTGCACGAAATTGTGATCTCAACGGCGCCAAAAACTTGGTACGTACGATTGTAATCTCAACTCCTTTTCGCAACTTCGCACAACTAACCAGCAAGTGCACTGGGTCGTCCAAGTAATAAACCTTACGTGAGTAAGGTCGATCCCACGGAGATTGTCGGCTTAAAGCAAGCTATGGTCATCCTTGTAAATATCAGTCAGGCAGATTCAAATGGTTATGGGATTTTGATAATTAGAAGATAAATAATATATAAAATAAGATAGAAATACTTATGTGATTCATTGGTGGGATTTCAGATAAGCGTATGAAGATGCTTTGTTCCTTCTGAACCTCTGCTTTCCTACTGTCTTTATTCAATCAATCGTACTCCTTTCCATGGCAAGCTGTATGTTGGAGGATCACCGTTGTCAATGGCTACCGTCTGTCCTCTCAGTGAAAATGGTCCAAATGTGCTGTCACCGCACGGCTAATCATCTGTCGATTCTCTATCATGTTAGAATAGGACCCATTGATCCTTTTGCGTCTGTCACTACACCCAACACTCGTGAGTTTGAAGCTCGTCACAGTCATCCCTTCCCAGATCCTACTCGGAATACCACAGACAAGGTTTAGACTTTTCGGATCCAGGAATGGCTGCCAATAATTCTAGCCTATACCATGAAGACTTTGATCATGAACCAGGAGGCTAAGAGATACACACTCAAGCTATTGCAGATAGAACGGAAGTGGTTATCAGGCACGCGTTCATAGGTGAAAATGATGATGAGTGTCAGGGATCATCACATTCAATAGGCTGAAGTGCGAGTGAATATCTTAGAATAAGAATAAGCTTGAGTTGAATAGAAAAACAATAGTACTTTGTATTAATTCATGAAGAACAGCAGAGCTCCACACCTTAATCTACGGGATGTAGAAACTCCACCGTTGAAAATACATAAGAACAGAAGGTCTAGGCATGGACGAATGGCCAGCCTCCAAACGTGTACAAAAGCATAAAATTCTAAGGACTAAACGTCCAAAGATTCAAAAACTTTTTAAAATAAATCTCTAAAAGTAGTTTTTATACAAAACTAGTAACCTAGGGTTACAGAAAATGAGTAACTAAGTGCAGATAGTGCAGAAATCCACTTTCAGGGCCCACCTGGTGTTTGCTTGGGCTGAGCATTGAAGCTTTCATATGTAGAGGCTTTTTTTGGAGTTAAACGCCGGCTTTGGTGCCAGTTTGGGCGTTTAACTCCAGCTTGTAACTCAGTTCTGGCGTTTAACGCTAGAATAGAGCAGGAAGTTGGCGTTTAAACGCCAGTTTGTGTCGTCAAAACTTGGGCATAGTATGGACTATTATATATTGCTAGAAAGCCCAGGATGTCTACTTTCCAACGCAATTGAGATTGCGTCAATTGGGCTTCTGTAACTCTAGAAAATCCACTTCGAGTGTAGGGAGGTCAGAATCCAACAGCATCTGCAGTCCTTTTTCAGCCTTTAAATTAGATTTTTGCTCAGGTCCCTCAATTTCAGCCAGAAAATACCTAAAATCACAGAAAAACACACAAACTCATAGTAAAGTCCAGAAATGTGAATTTTGCATAAAAACTAATAAAAACATAGTAAAAACTAATTAAATTATACTAAAAACTACCAAAAAATAATGACAAAAAGCGTATAAATTATCCGCTCATCACACTCCAAATCAATTAGCAACTCTCAATTCCAAATCAACAATTGATATCCACTACTCAAGTGTCTCCAATAACTCAACCCCTAAGCCAAGTGAGAGAAATCTACTCCATAGCTAGGGTTGTCATTATCACAAACAATTGGTAGGCAATCATAGAAGACATGATGTAACTGAGAGAAAAGAATTGAATTAAATCTATCTAATCCAAATAATCATCAACAATCAAGCAATTGAATAAAACTTCTCAATTCATTAATCAAAATTCAAAGTAACAAAGTCACAAATCTAGATTCAAGAGATAGAATTAAAAGAACACTAATTGAGAGTAGAAGAAGAGTAGATCTACAACTTGCATCAAAGTAAAAGTCAATTGGCAATGGATCTCACCAAGAAATCAAAAGAGAATTGCAATGGAGAAAGTGAAATCCAAGAGAGAAGTTGGAGTTTCTCTCTCTAAAAGCAAAATGTAACTAACTACCCAAAATATCTAGAATTATCAGTAATTGTCCTAATCCCCCCTAATCCTTGGTTCTCTTATGCTTTTCCCTCCAAAATTCTGCCCCAAAACAGGGCCTGGAACTGCCTGAAATTGCTGGTCATGTTTTCCCTTTAAAAAATCATGTGCGCACATCGGCGTGTACGCGCACAGTACGCATACACGCACCTGGAATTTTTTGCGACCTACGCGCAGGCGTGCAGTGCGTGCGCATCAAAGGAATTATGGCCCAGCCGTATAGGCGCACTGGGTTCTCGCTTCGACTCCATCTAGCCAGCTCTGGAGGTGCACATCCGCGCTTCCGCGTATGGTGCGCGTGCGCGCACATGACCAAATTCCAAAGTTCTACTTTGTTTCATGCTCCTTCCATTCATGCATGCTACCTTCACTCCTTTTAGCCATTTTTGCCCTATAACTTCTGAAACCACTTAACAAACGGATCACGACATCGAATGGCAATAGAGGAGGATTACAATATATTAATTTTGATGCAAAAGAAGCATATTTTCATCTATGAAGCAAACTTGGGAAAGGAACACAAAATCATGCAGTTTTATATGAATAAGTGTGGAAGGTCATTGATAAAACCCTTAAAACCTATACATAATAAACCCTAAAAACGGGATTTATCATGTGACAGTTTCAAAAACCTCCAAAATTTGAGGTGCCACGAGCTCCTTTGTGGTAGTTTTTCACAACCCCTACAATGTCATTTAGTGGCGGTTTTCTATCCCTTTGTGGGGGTTCTGTGCTAGCATTTTGTGACAGTTCTTGGTTAATGTTTGTGGCGGTTCAAAATCCCCACAAAAGAAATTTCCCATTTTAAAAAGAGCAGCTATTCTATGGGGTTTCAAACCTCCACAAACCTGTCAATATTATTCTTCAAAATATTAATATGGATGTTAGAAATACTTAAGCAAGACATTAAAAATGTAAAAGAAAATTAAAATATTACATATTTAAACAAAAGAAATACTTTAAAAGGGTACAAGTACTAACCTCAAAGATGAATGTTGTTCGAACTCATTTTCAAGGGCTTCAGATCATAAATCAGTTGCATTTACATGTGACTAGTGCTGAAATAGATGTAGGAGGATTATGCATTAGCATTTGACTTATCATTAAAAGGAAAATAGATGAAATTATTTATATGCTGAAAAATGCATGCCCAATATAATAAAAAGTTAAATGATAGTCGGTATGAAAACACACCCTGACCTTATCATGTTCGCTGATACCAAATACATATTTGTTTTCAATTTTTATTATATTGGGTTTATTTTTAAGTGCCTAGTCCGATTCATGCATCTTCATAATCAATGAATTCACACAACATACCAGTTCTCTATTAATATTCATGATATTTGCTCTTTTATCTTCTTTATCTGAACTATTACAAACCACAACTAAGAATCTATTATCTAGCATTATTGCAACTATTTCTTTTTCTCTTCCATAACCTTAACAGGAGGGATGTACAGACTGCTCCAGCAAAATCTACAATGTGAATAGTCACAGAATTCGAATAATAATAATAATGCCATATTACCTGGTATGAGTAATGGGTGTGCAGGTCCACGGATGACACAAAACAAGTTTGTGATGGGTGTGTCTGAAATCAAATATAGAAATATGATAAACTGGACATTTAAAGCTAGTACAATAAGAGTATGTTCGGGAGAAGGGAGCGCAGGGAAGAGTTTGAAGAGTAATTATGAGTTCATTTTACTCTTCAAATATATCCCTTCTTTCTCTTTCCCTGCAAAACTTCAACTCACAAACACGCCAAAGGATCACTAAAGAAGGATGCAAATAAGTTCTGCTATGTATGAAAAGGGTTTCTATCTTTAGTTGTATCTAACTATCTATTATTGGGGAAAACATTGATGGTTCAACCCACCGTCAGAGCTAAGAATGAATAAGTGACAGTCAAGGATAATGGAGCTTACATGTATCCAGCCTAAAGGAAAGAGTGATAAGCTATCCTGAACTTCAAATATTTCTTCTTCGTTCAATGTTGAACACTGAACAAGAAATTAAATTAGACATACATTTCTCAACTGAAAATAATTAAAATTACAACAAACAATTAAAAAAATCATTAATGAATCATGAGAGAATTACAATCTTGAGTCTCCTAATTCTAAGGAATACGGTATTTAGCTCTATTCATATATGTTTTGCATTATTTCATTTGAGAATCATTTTATTCCCCAACAATAATCCCAAGAGAATTGGCTTAAGAACCAGTTTCCTTTAAAAGTAATTAAAAAAATCCTATCATATGATTTACAGTACCAATAGAGGTTTAGTAGCACTTTCACAACAAATGTAGATAAATAATCTCAGATAACAATAAGAACAAAGTATGCAACACTCATAAACTCCATGCATCACAACCTCAGATCAGTAGAAGTCTCACTTTGTCTGACAGGATAAAATTGGAAATAGAGAAAATGAAGAAACAGTCTATATAATCATTTAAAAACAACAAACTGAACCACAAGAGTAGACATAACCATTATCATACCGAGTCTGAAGTTGACTCCTGCTTTGGGATAATAACTGTAGTGATATGAAAAATCCAGTTTTTCTGTAGACATGAGATTGCAAGCACAAAAATAAATTAAAATTAGCAACCAAAATATTTCTAGAACCCAGAAGTAAACAAAATTATGACTTCTTTCACCAGGAAGCCTACAAGAACACCACATGTCTCTAAGTTTTTCTGTGTGTTTTCGGAAGCTAGTCTTAAAAAATCTTCCATCATTTTCATAGGCTGTAACACAGAGTAAAATTAACTTATAATAATTTATTACCCGGTTCAAGAACCAAACAAATCACACATAAGAACAAGTCACAATGAATGATCAAGAGAGTCCATGATGTGCTTTGAACAATTCCATTTAAAAGGTAAAATAAATCAGGCTTACAATATGTAGGTGTTGGTATGTACTGGGACCAGGTCTAGAATCCTGAGAAGATTTAATTGGTTCAGGCCTTGGATCTGCAACTTTTGAAAGAGGAATGGGAGAAGACTCAGGATACACTTGAGCACTCTCTGATTCCATCCTACAAATCCTTGGCGTCACCATTAGCTGCTTTGAAGACTTGAACCTTTACCAATCAATCAATATATAAGTTAAATAGAGGCTGACCTCTGGCCTTTATAGACTCTGTAGATGCGGGAGCCATTTTTTATTGACCAAGACCAAACTGGATTATGCAACTGAAAAAAATTAAAGCAAAGAAATTAATTTTGACCAAAACCAATATAAGATAAAGGCTTGCTTAAAGTGCTCACTCATTTTGTAATTGGCGTAGAGGAAGCGGATGCTAAAACTAAAAGCAGAGAGAGTTGCTAATTGCAAAACCTAAAAGTTACACAAATATCAGCATAAATAACTCAAATGCATAATGATAATGCTGAAACCAGTTTTTATAAACTAATGCTGAAAAAGGAAATGACTATCCATTGGATAAATCACTGCATATACTAATCATTAGCTATCAAATCTTTGATCAAAAGGGGAAAACTCCCTGAAAAAAAAATTAAGAATGTTCCTTTTAAAATGAAACATCAGCATCATCTATAATAAGAAATGAGAAATGAGGATCTAATTGAGGTGATAGAAGAAATGACAAAAAGTTAAGCTTGTGATTTGTATGGATCACAAGCTTTCCCATTTCTAAAAGATACTTCAAACAGTAACATCAAAATAAATTGTTAATTCAAGAATTGGCTAAACATTCTTGAGCAGCTAAGAATAATTGCAAGAGAAGTAATAAAGAACAAAATTGGTAACCAAAACAACAATAAAGACAATGCAACACTCGTATATCATATGAAACCTTTATTATTCTCAAGATCTTAGTCCAAGATGAACTTGGAAAACTACACTGCCATCAATTTATAATATCTTGCAATCATAATATCTCAAGAAAAATTAAAGAGCAAGAAAATAAAATATTATCACATAAATCACAAAGTAATTGAATAACATAGAAATTTAGAATATCCCAGTAAAACATGAAATTGTGGCAAGAATGAACTAGTAAAAGCATGCAAGCATATTCACACGAGCCATTTCCATTTCCAATTTCATTTCACTTTGTAGGACGCCGCACAATGGTAAAATTCCATAATCACGAGTCCAGTTAACATAATAACCAAATGGCAATTGCTTCATTGTCGAAACAAGTACGGTATTAGGCACCGATTTAACACATTAAAATGATTACCCTAAGCTGGTAGTGGTTGATCAAGTACGGTAAAATAGCACGAAGGAAAAGTCGCCATGTGATGATCGAACTTTTGTGTGGTATAGAATTTATCTAATGAGGTCTCGTCGTTAAGTATAGTTCTAGACCAAACAATAGTCCTTTCATACAAAAATTTAGGTTGTCACAAGTAACAGACCCCAATGAAAATTTACCGTAGTATTTGGACTCCAGGTCGTCTCCCTAGGAACCAATGGAGTGCATGCGTATTGGCTATCATGGGGTAAAAAGGGGGTTTTGCGCGAATGAGCTAGGGCTTTGCGTCTCTGGTTAAATGGGATTTTTAAATCCACGCGAGCGCGCACCGTGCGCGTCCGCGTGGGTGATAGAAATAGGGAGATGGCGCGAAGGCGCCATACGCGCCTACGCGTATATGGGCGAGTTAAGGGTTGGCGTGGACGCGTACAGTGCGCGTCCGCGCGGGTATGATGGGCCAGAGGCACAAAAGAGGCCCAGAGTTAGCACAACTCTCGGGTCCTTTAGCCTGGGTGTTGCTAAAACACATCGACGCGCGCGCGCACCATGCGCGTTCACGTGGATGGTATGAGCTTATGGAATGGGCGCGGAGGCGCGAAGTACGCCAACGCGTGTATGAAGAAACAGGGGTGGCGCGGACGCATACAGCGTGCGTCCGCGTGGATTGAGAGACAGAGTTGGCCCAAAAGTGGCACAACTCTCTGGTCCTTGGCCCAGATAGTTGAAATGGGCAGCCTATGCGCGCGCGCGCTTTGCGCTTGCGCGTAGGGTGGTTTTTTTTTTTAATGAGCGTCAAAAAGAGCTCATAACCTTTCCATTCTTCTCTGAAAACTCTAAACTAGCTAAGATGCAAGATTAAGTGTATTTTGAAACATAGGGGATTCTTCAAATAACTTGAGAAAACTTGCAATTCAAGCAAAAACTCAATTCAAAGAATTATCCCTTATTAAAGCATAGAATGTATAAACACCTTAGCAAGCAAATGGAAATATACCAAGAAGTAAAGAAACTATATACCATGGAACCCAATTCATTCATTCTTTATATCTACAAGAGAATGGAAAGAGTCTACCATGGTGGGGTGTCTCCCATAAAGCACTTTTAGTTTAAGTCCTTAAGTTGGACATTGGGAGGCTTCTTGTCAAGGTGGCTTATGCTTGTGTTCATCTTTGAACCTCCAAGAGTGCTTGTCCTTCAATTGGTTGTCAAAAGTTCCGACCTTCTTCATTAAGCTTTGGTGAGGTCCTTTCCAAGACGTGAGCTCCCGAGATTGACTATCGTAAGATAATCCAGGATCCCATATCTTGTCCTCGCACCCATCTTCTAGTTGATTGCCTTGACTTTGTTCGGGCGACGAGAAAACAGAATTCTTATGGAAGCACCAAACTACTCTCCTAGACCCAATAAATCGAGCATTACACCAACCCATGCAATCCAATTTCGAGCTTCCCACCATAATGAGCCTAGATTTAGAACTCCAACCACCAAACATCCTCCTCTTTCGCTTAATTCCACAAAGCGCCCTAAGTTGGCCATCTGTTTCAAGCAAACCATAGTCAAGTGGGATAGTAAAGCTGAGAGTTAGAAGTTTTACCCCTTCAAGTGGAGGATTGGATGACGAATTAGGTGGGGTAGTTCCCAAAGATCTTGATAAAGTATGCTCTACTCCCGTCCATCCTCTTCTAGAGGTTTCCACCACTTGGCGAGGTTCTTCAAGTTCCTCCTCATGCCGAGCTTCCTCAAGTTCACATCCTTCTTCACCAATTTCTTCTATTTCTTCCCCATCACTTTCACCATAGATAGGAGGTAAAGTAAAATCTACCTCGTCATCGAATCTAGACATTTTGGGGAAGGACTCTTCAAACTCGGATGGATCATATGTTGATTCAGAATCATCATAGATAGGAGCGCTTGTTGCTTGGAATACTTCTCCCAGTTCTTCATCTTCAGTAGGCCTTGGAGGTTTCAAGTCTTCCTCAACCTTGCTTTCTAATCCACTGGGGAAGGGTTCAACAAGATCGTCAAGGGGGTTGATCAACATGGGTAAAAAATTACTAGTGATGGAACCTACTTCTTGATCAATTTCCTTCGACTCTCTGTTTACTTCTGCAACATTACTCTTTTCTTCGACATCCCCTTCAAGCTTCTTGGAAGAGGGTTCTTCAATTCGAGATTCCTTTTTGTGCTCAACGTATCCCAAATATCCATCCACTACTTCTTTTTGATCGCTAATCTCTATCTTCTCCCCTTGTTGTCCTTCTTGCTTCAATTCTCCTTCCTCACCATGGAGCTTCAAGTTCATATTCTCACTAAGCTCCTTAATTGTTTCTCCACATTCAACAATGGGGATACCTAAAGTGCATGAACTTAGGTGAGATGTTAAGTGATTCACGGCTTCTACCATGCTAGCTATCTTTACTCTTAGCTCCTTAAACTTAGTTTCATCCTCCTCTTGCCGCCTTAAGATGTGAGATTCAAGGTCTCTCAGTTCTGATATGAAGGCTTCGTCGGGAGGTGGTGGTGGAAGAGAGGGTTCCTCGGTTAAGGGAAGATTATTGTAATCGGAAGATGGTTCATGTTGGTGGAGTTCTTGAGGTGGTGTATGTGGAAATTATGGTTTTTGGGGATATTGGTATTGGGATGGTGGTCGTTCCATATGTGATTCGAATGGTGGTTGATATGGTATGTATGAGTTATGGTCATGTAGAGTGGAATGGTGGTGTGAGGCTTGTGAGTATGATGCGTGGCTATATTGAGGAATGGGGTCACATGCATATGATGATTGTGGTTGACAACCACAACAAGGGTCATCACACACATGGGACTGGCATACGTTAGGATCAGAATTATACCCATAGGAGTTCGTAGTAGGTTGTTGCCATGAAGGTTGTTCATAAGCTTGAGGTTCCTCCCATCCTTGATTCCCGAATCCCTGATGCATATCCTCATTGGAGCTTCCCTTTCCTACAACATAGTTTGAACTATACTCATAGCCAAAAGGATGAGAATTCATAATGATATAGAAAATAAAGACAAAGGGCAATGAGAAATAAAGAAGATAAAATCCTAACTAGTAAAAAACTGGGAAACAAACCAAAGTTCAAGCTATTCACAATATGTACAATAGCCAATAACATAGCACCATTGGGTCGCCAGCAACGGTGCCATTTTTGATGATCAAACTTTTGTGTGGTCTAGAATTTATCTAATGAGGTCTCGTCGTTAAGTATAGTTCTAGACCAACCAATAGTCCTTTCATACAAAAATTTAGGTTGTCACAAGTAACAGACCCCAATGAAAATTTACCGGAGTATTTAGACTCCGGGTCGTCTGAAGAACTGAGGATTGATGGTTTAGAAGTTATAATAAATACTCGTTGTAAGTATAGTTACTAAACCAAGCAATCAACCTTTCTTACAAACGTTTTGGGTGTCACAAGTAACAAACCCCTTTTAAAATTGTTAACCGAGTATTCAAACCTCGGGTTGTCTTCTCAAGGAACTGCAAGGAAGTATGTTCTTATTATTGGCTATAAAGGTTGTAATCGAGGTTTAGAAGGTGAGAAGCAAGTGATTTAAATGACAAGTAAAGTAGACGGCAATTAAAATAAATAAATACTCTAAAGTAAACTTCTGGCAAGGTAAGAGAAATCGGAAGTCCAACTTAGTTATCTCTCTCAACAATAATGAAAGTTGAATTTGATAATGTTGAGTTACCGATTTCTTAACCAAGACCAAAAGGGGAAGAAGTAAAATTGCTGGAATAAAAATGTCCTTAGATGGAAAGCAATGGTAACACAAATTAAAGAGAAAGCAATCAATAACTGAAATACCTCAAATAATCATTAATTCAAATAACAATTTGTAACATGGAATAATTCATAAGCCAATTGGGCAACATCTGTAGATACGAATAAAAGCATTAAAGTAAAAGTAGCATAGGAACACAAATTAAAGTAAATACTAAACCTGGATCGAGAGTCACTCTTAAAAGCTAAGAGAAGTCCTAAATCCTAATCCTAAGAGAGAGAGGAGAGAATCTCCCTCTCAAAACTAAATCTAAATCATGGAAAGTAATAAAAAATGCGAGCTCCCTTTGAATGGATGCATTCCCCCATTTTATAGCCTCTAGTCTGTGTGTTCTGCACCTGGATCTGGGCCAAAAGGGCTTCAGAAATCGCTGGGGCGTATTCTGTAAATTCTGATACGTGGCCTCTGTCACGCGTCCGCGTGGGTCATGCGGTCGCGTCATCTGGAGTTTTCCTTGTGGCGCGGTTGGGTCGGTCACGCATCCGCATCGAATGCGCTATGCTCAAGTCGCGCGGCCGCGTCAGTCATGCGGCCGCATCGCTACTTCTTCGCTCCTGGCACGCGATCGTGTCGTCCATGCGATCGCATGGATGCCAATTTCTTCAAAACTCCATTTCTCACTTTCCTCCCGTTTGTGTACGTTTCCTTTTCTATCCTTTAAGTCATTCTGCCTTAGAAAATCTGAAACTACTCAATACACTAATCATGGCATCGAATGGAAATAAAGGTAATTAAAATAATTAATTTTAAAGCTTAGGAAACATATTTTTCACATACATCACATAATAAGGGAGGGAAAGTAAAACCATGCAATTAATATGAATAAGTGGGTGAAGGATTGAATAAATCACTCAAACTA
The DNA here is from genome assembly GCF_059453495.1 of Arachis ipaensis. Classification (NCBI taxonomy): domain Eukaryota; kingdom Viridiplantae; phylum Streptophyta; class Magnoliopsida; order Fabales; family Fabaceae; genus Arachis; species Arachis ipaensis. Next base: position 83,751,240 of record NC_142437.1, on the reverse strand, counting down.
AGCACAAAATAACTCATGAAATATGGGTTTATCATCGTCTCCCTAGGAACCAATGGAGTGCATGCGTGTTGGCTATGATGGGGTAAAAAGGGGGTTTTGTTTATGAGATGGCAAGAAAGTAAATTGAGCGAGTAAGTAAAGAAAGCAAAATAAAGAACTCTTGGCTAAGACTTGGGTACTTGAGATCACAATCCTAGTTAACACCAATTATTGACAATTATGAGAGGCCAACCCATTAAGTCTACTTCTCGAAGCCTTAAATACGTAACATTTACTCCTAGACTGGAAGTATGTCAAATAGGCCTAATCACATCCACCCATAAGTCCTAACCTCCCTACCAATTGGCTTAGTAGTGGGTTAGCGTCAATGAGCTTTAAATTGATCACACGGGGTTCTCAAATTACCAAATCCATTGTATCCAAAAACTCAAGATCACTCAAGTCCCTTGGCCTAGACCAAGATTTGATAAAACTACTCAAGAACTAAAGAGAGCATTTCATCAAACACTTAGAGTGCAATAAAAGTTGACATCATAAATTACAAAGATACTAAAATCTACCACTATTAATTGCAAGAAAAGTGAGGTCACAACTCAATTCATCAGTTAAAGAAACATCAACATCAAAATTGCATTAAATGTAAACAAATCTAACATGAGTCATCATCACAAACGAGAGCAAATTGAGAGACTAGCATAAGAACTAAGAGGATCAAGGTGTAGAAATGAGAAATTATGGAAGAAACAAGATGAGATCAAGTAATTAAACATGAAATTAAAATATTCTAACCTAATCCTAACCTAATTCTAGAGAGAAGATGATGACAAGTCATCCTAGCCTAGTTTAACTAGTCTTTTTCTTTTGTTTTCATTAGAATTATGTACTTTCTTGAACCATAAGCAAGCTAATTGAGTAGATTTTCATGTTTCCCTTGATTGAATCAACCATGTATAAATTCATGCCATTTCATGAGGTTTTATGCTAAAATTGTTGCATATTATGATAGAATGAATATCTCATGATTATGAGCATAGCTTTGATGAGTTTGGTTGATTAATTATAGGTGAAGAAAGCTTGGAGAAAGGTTGAAGTAAGAAGGAATAGCTAGGAGTAAAGAGAAGACAATGGAATAAGTGAAATTGAACCAGGAAACAAAAAGCTGGACCTAAAGTTAGCATCAAACTTTTGCACAAACCTTTGGTTGAAAAGTTAGCCCCAACGTTAGCCCCCTAACTTGGAGGCTAACGTTGGAACTTGAAAATCATTCCCTGGGTACTAAAAGTTTGCGCCAACGTTAGCCCCCTAACTTTGAGGCTAACGTTGGCACATGAAATTTACCCCTGGGCACCAAAAGTTTGCGCCAACGTTAGCCCCCTAACTTTGAGGCTAACGTTGGCATGAAGAAATCCTCCTTGGGCACCAAAAGTTTGCGCCAACGTTAGCCCCCTAACTTTGAGGCTAACGTTGGCACATGAAAATCACAAGGAGGAGCAAAAGTTTGCGCCAACGTTAGCCCCCTAACTTGGTGGCTAACGTTGGCGCCACAAGCACACAAGGCAAGGCCAACGTTAGGGTCAAAGTTAGACCCCTAACGTTGGCACCAACGTTCATATCAGCAAATTTTGTGGGCTGCTATGAAAAGTTGGAGCAAAAGTTAGCCCCCTAACTTTTGCTCCAACTTTTGGTCCAACTTTTGCAAAACTCCAACCCGGTTCAATTGGTTCACTTTGGTTCTTCTCCAAACTTCAAGAGCAATCAACCAAGGCCTCTTTCAACCCAATTCCACCAAGAGCAAAGGTCCAACTCAAGGCTTGAAGATCATTTGAAGAAAGTGTATAAATAGGATAGAATTCAAGTTCTTCGGGGAGCTTTCCTTTTGGAATTTTCATAATAGTTTTCGGAGAGCTTTTGGATTGAGTGAACTTTAATTTCTTTGTCTTGGGGAAGGAGAATTCACTTCTCTTCCTCTCAGTTTTATTGCTTTCAATTTTAATTACAATTGTCTTGGATCTTGGGTTAGAGAATTGAAGAAATTCTATTTCAATCTCATCCTTGGATCTCTCTGTTTATTTACTGCTTAATTGAATTTCCGTTTCTGTTACTTGCTTCTCATCTAATTTCTTTGCAATTTACAATTTCCTTGCAATTTTTCTTGTTGGATCTAGGAAGGCATTGAGATCTAGACTTGGTTTTCTAGTCTCTGGGTCCTGAGATCTGATTTCCCATTTCAATTCTCTGTTTACTGCTTTCCATGTTTATCTACTTTGCTGTTTTGGATCCGATTCAATCCCAATTCCCTTTTTTCTCTTCTGTTTAATGCAATTTAATTTTTTCTTGTTTAATTTCTGCAAATCCAAGTCCCATGCCCCTTTACAATTCAAGTCATTTACATTCCTTGCACTTTAAGATTCCGCAATTTACATTTCTTGCACTCTAAGTTTCTGCCATTTAATTTCTTGTTCTTTAAGATTCAGTAATTTAATTTCCTGCTCTCTTTAATTCCATGCAATTTAAATTCTGCAAATCACCAATCAATCAACCAAATCTTGATTCGCTTGACTAAATCAACCATTAAACTAAAATTGCTCAATTCTTCAATCCCTGTGGGATCGACCTCACTCCCGTGAGTTTTTATTACTTGATGCGACCCGGTGCACTTGCCGGTTAGATTTGGGTGTTTTGGGAGAGATTCGGTTCTCCACCAAAATATCTCATCAAGTTTTTGGCGCCGTTGCCGGGGATTGATTAGATTGACAATGATTAAGTGAAGTGGTGATCTAGATCAAGCACTTTGTCTTTAATTTTGATTAACCCACTAACTGTTTGATTTTTTGCTTAAACTAACTAACACTTCAATCTGGCAGTAAATTGAAGTGTCACTGGTTTTGTGCATTTCTCATGCTCTGCTTGTATGTCAGGTACAAGAAGAACCATACCCAATTTTCATGAACAAGACGAAAGAACTCTCAGGAGATTAAGAAGAGCTGAAAGAGGGAAAAATATTGTTGGAGAAGAGGAATCAGACGAAGAATTCCAAGAGATGGAGGAACATTTAACCAATCCACCAGGTGGAGAAGACAACAACAATGGCAACCCACCCCAGAGGAGAGTTTTGGCTTCCTATACCTTTGCAAATCCTAGACATTGTGGGAGCAGCATCTTGGCTCCAAATGTCAATGCTAACAATTTTGAACTCAAGCCACAACTCATCACTTTGGTTCAGAACAATTGCTCTTTTGGTGGAGGACCACTTGAGGACCCACACCAACATTTATCCACTTTCTTGAGGATATGCAACACTGTCAAAACTAATGGAGTGCCCCCTGACAGTTACAAACTGATGCTATTCCCATTTTCTCTCAGGGACAAGGCCACTCAATGGTTGGAATCTTTTCCAAGGGACAGCATCAACAACTGGGATGATTTGGTAACCAAGTTCCTTGCAAAATTTTATCCACCTCAGAGGATTATAAGGTTAAAGGCTGAGGTTCAAACATTTACACAAATGGAGGCCGAACCTATCTATGAGGCATGGGAGAGGTACAAGGCTCTGATCAGGAAATGTCCCCCTGCCATGTTTAATGAGTGGGAGAAGCTTCAAAACTTCTATGAAGGCTTGACACTGAAATCCCAGGAAGCTTTGGATCATTCAGCTGGAGGTTCGTTCCAACTCATGAAAACTGCAGAAGAAGCTCAAGAACTCATTGATATGGTGTCCAACAACCAATATTTCTTTGCTCATCAAAGAGGCCGCCAACCATCACAAAGGAGAGGAGTAATGGAGCTAGAAGGAGTGGATTCAATCCTAGCTCAAAACAAGATGATGCAGCAGCAAATTCAACAACAATTTGAGCAAATGGCCAAGAGGATTGATAGTCTCCAAGTTGCAGCAGTTAACACTAGCCAACCATCAACCACATGGGGACAGAGTGAAGAAACTCAAGAAGAACAACAACAAGAGCAAGTACAGTATATGCACAACCAAGGACCAAATGAAGTGTATGGTGATACGTACAATCCATCCTGGAAGAATCACCCAAACCTCAGATGGGGAGATAACCATACCCAAAACCAACAACCATGGCAGAGGAACTCAAACCAACACAACCCAAGAAGCAACCAAAACCACAACCAGCAGCAGACTAGCCAAAACCCCTACAGAAAACCTCAAAACAACTACCCCAACCTCAACCAATACCAATCTAATAACCAACCCACCAACCAAAATGCCTACCATCCACCACCCACATCTCATAACCCACCTCAAGTATCACCTGAAGCCCAAAGAATCACTCACTTGGAGGCCATGATAGACAAAATGTTGAAACACCAGGAAATGGTAACCAAGAATCAGGAAGCCTCCCTGAAGAGCCTAGAGAGACAGATGGGGCAACTCTCCAAGCAAGTATCTGTTGAGAGACCTTCAAACTCACTGCCCAGTGACACAATCCCAAATCCCAAGGAGGAATGCAAGGCAATACAATTAAGGAGTGGGAGAACATTGATAAGCAACAATGACACTACAAGGAAGCAAGCAGAGAACATCAAAGAACCAACGGAGGATGAGAAGCAAACAAAGGCAGATGAGGCCAAGGAGCAAGTTGTGATGCCAAACAAAAGCACTGAGAAACTTACAGAGAAGGACAACCAGCCACATAGCTCAAAGGAAATAGCTCAGGGACAGCAGCAAATAGGAAAGAGCACCACACCTCCACTGCCATATCCCCAGAGGTTTAACAAAGAGGTTAAAGACCAGCATTTTCACAAATTCCTTGAGATTTTCAAGAAGCTAGAAATTAATATCCCCTTGGCTGAAGCACTTGAGCAAATGCCTCTATACTCCAAATTCTTGAAGGAGCTTGTCAACAAGAAAAGAAGCTGGGATGAGAAAGAAACCATAATGATTACTGAGGAATGCAGGGCCTTGATTCAAAAGGGGCTTCCTCCCAAGCTTGAGGACCCAGGGAGCTTCCTGTTGCCTTGCACCATTGGGGAATTGACCATCACTAAAGCAATGTGCGATCTCGGAGCAAGTATTAACTTAATACCATCTTCCTTGGTGAAAAAGCTGCATATAGAGGAGGTCAAACCAGTACAAATGTCTCTGGAGCTGGTAGACAAGTCAATGGTATACCCTAGGGGTGTAATTGAAAATCTTTTGGTCAAGGTGGACAGTTTTATATACCCTGCTGATTTTGTGATTCTAGAATCAAACAATGATGATGGTGACTCTGTTATACTGGGAAGGCCATTCTTGGCCACTGTTAGAGCTATCATAGACGTAGAGGAAGGGGAATTAACTCTCAGGATGCATGACCAGAGTGTCACTCTGAAGGTATTACCAGAGACACAATTTAGCAAGGAGAAGAAAGACTATATGAAAAATGACCAGGAAAGTCACAGCAACATCCCAATGCTAAGGATTGTGCAGACTGATGAAAAAGCCCAAGAGGATATTAGAGTATTGGCCACTGAGAAGAGAGGTCCCCAAGGAAAACCTACGGCCAGAAAAGAAAGAACAACAAAAGGAAAGATGAAACGCATAAACAAAGCAAAAAGGGGTTGGAAGAACAGAAAGATCCCAACAGAGGCGCTTTCCAAAGGTGACAAAGTGCAACTGATATATCAACAGCTGGGGGCAAATCAACAAACCGAGGATTACTACACTGTCAGCAACATACTATCATTAGAGCATGCTGAAATTGAACACCAGAGAACAAAGAAGAGGATCACGGTCAGAGGAGACAAATTGAGGCCCTACAAGCACCAACCACCATAAAAGAAAGCTCCCATGTCAAGCTAATGACAATAAAAGAGCGCTCCATGGGAGGCAACCCATGCTTTAAGATTCATGTCATTTTAAATTCAATAAGTTATGATCAATTGAGCATGAATTCTTTTCTCTTTTCATGAACATGTCCATTGACTGCATGCACTATTTTGAAACATATGCTAAGTTTGGTGTGCTTTCAAGCACACTAAACCAATGTTACAAATAATTCCATTTTGCATGTTTGGAGTATCTTGACAAAGCATATGGCCGAACACTAAGTTTGGTGTCCACATAGCTTCATGAAAAGTAGAAACTCATGCATCAATAATCATACAATTGTTGTTTTTCAAAATCTTATAAATGAAAAAAATTCTTTTCTGGTAATGAAGGCATTAATTGTGATGTACCCTTTGACAAGAAACAAGTTTGGTGTTCATCAAACCTTGATGCACCGATTTAGGGATACAATTGATCCTTCATGAAAAAAAAAAGAGAAAATATGATGAAAACAATTCTTATGAACATTTAACATTTGAATCTCACTAATTGGAGGAAGATACTTATTTTCTTTATATATGACCAAACATTAAGTTTGGTGTCTTCAAGAGAGAGTGTCACGGTTCAAATGATATAAGAATTTATGGTTCACATAGTATTAATAAAAAAAACACTCTTGCTACGGTTGGATAAGACTAATGTATGTTGTCTTGTTGTGGTGACTAGGAGGTCAAAGAATCTTCAAAGAAAAAGACAAGACAAAGGAAAGCTTAGCATGAAGACAAAATCCCATCACATGCCTCGAAAAAGAAATCTGCCACTCCTTGAGAATGATCACGGCAAAGGCAAGGGAAGGAGCAAACTTTGTCTTCATTCATCCTTACATGCATACCTTTGATCTCCATAAGTCTAATTGCATCCCAACCCTTCATTGCTCATTTAAAAGCATACCACCTTCAAGCCATGCACATGACCGAATCACTCCTCAACATAACAAGCTTTGTGCAACCTTTCTCTTACTTTAAACTCCAACCACTTAAACTTCTCTTCATCATTTCTTGTCATAGCAAGTCCGGTCTCAATCTCTTTTTGCTCCAAACACACATCAAACTCTCCAACATTCTTCACACTCCTTCTCAACCAACCAAGTGACCATGGCATCCTCCTCAAGAACCAAACGAAGGAAAGGAAAAGATCCCATAGTGGAGGAAGACACACATGAATATGACCAACGGAGGTTCAAGTCTTGGTTTCATCAAATGAAAATTCAATGGATGAACGAGAAAAGAATCTATCCTGAAATTCCATTCCTGTTGCCGGATGATGGATGTCAAGAAATGAAGAACAACATCCGGAAGAGGAGGTGGGAGGAACTTGCATCACCAGCCACCCGAATCAATGCCAATATCATAAGAGAGTTCTATGCAAATGTCCCAAGGCTTGACATGCGTGAGCCCCCAACGTACAAGAGCTATGTGCGGGGGGTGGAAGTAGACTTTAGCCCGGATGCAATCAAGAAAGTCTTGAAACTAAAGTCAATCCGCTTTGATGAACCGGGATACCAACAAAGATTGAATGAGGATCAGGATTATGAGGAGATTGCGAGAGACATTTGTTTTGAGAACTCAGAGTGGGAAGGAGATAACAAGAACAGATACAAGTTCCTGAAGAGATGTAACCTCACTCCGGAAGCAAAAGGATGGTATGAGTTGATGAAAAGATCAATTCTGGGCACAGTAAACACCTCAGAAGTTAACAGGGAGAGAGCCGTGATGCTGCATTGTATCATTGTGGGAGGAGAGATAAGAGTTCATGAAATCCTTGCAAAAGACATTCAAAAACTGGCTGAAAAGAATTCGGCCGGATCTTGGTTGTACTATCCGAGTACCATTTGGAGGTTGTGTGCAAAGGCTAAGGTTCCATTGGAAGAGGAGAATCCAATGTGGTTAGGCCAAGGCATGCCCATAACCATTGAACGAATGATGATGCCTGGTGCACGAAATTGTGATCTCCAGGCTCGAACAAATCCTGGTAATGGCTTCAAAGCTTGGTGCTTTGATCTTAATTCATGATTGTCACAACTTCGATACAACTAACCAGCAAGTGCACTGGGTCGTCCAAGTAATACCTTACGTGAGTAAGGGTCGAATCCCACGGAGATTGTTGGTATGAAGCAAGCTATGGTCACCTTGTAAATCTCAGTCAGGCGGATATAAAATAATTATGGAGTTTTCGAATAATAAATAAAAGAATAGGGATAGAGGTACTTATGTAAATCATTGGTAGGAATTTCAGATAAGCGAATGGAGATGCTTTTCGTTCCTCTGAACCTCTGCTTTCCTACTATCTTCATCCAATCAGTCTTACTCCTTTCCATGGCTGGCTTTATGTGATACATCACCACTGTCAATGGCTACTTTCGGTCATCTCACGGGAAAATGATCCAATGCCCTGTCACGGCACGGCTAATCGTCTGGAGGCATCACCCTTGTCAATGGCTTCATCTTATCCTCTCAGTGAATAATATGCTCACGCACCCTGTCACGGCACGGCTATTCATCTGTCGGTTCTCGATCATGCTGGAATAGGATTTACTATCCTTTTGTGTCTGTCACTAACGCCCTACAATCGCGAGTTCGGAGCTCGTCACAGTCATTCAATCATTGAATCCTACTCGGAATACCACAGACAAGGTTTAGACTTTCCGGATTCTCTTGAATGCCGCCATCGTTCTAGCTTACGCCACGAAGATTCTGGTTAGGAGATCTAAGAGATACTCATTCTAGCTTATTTCATGTAGAACCAGGGACGGATCCAGAAATGATATTATGGGGGGGCCAATAACACATATAATATTAAAAATTATGTAAAAAAATTATATAATATAAGATGTATTATAAAAATATACGGATAGAGAATATATTTTAAAGTAAAAAAAATATGTGTATACTTTTTACTAACGAAGTGATCGATTCTTCGTATCATAAAATTTATCGATAATAGAATTTGTGCCAAAATTTTCAACAATTTTCTTTTTATTATAATTAAAAAACAATTAACAAGAAATTCATCTTTTATTTTGTTTCTAAGTTATTTTTCACAATATTCATAGTTGAAAAAGATCTCTTAATTATAGCAATTGAAACAGAGAGAATTAATACCAAACGAATAAAAAAAACAGCCACAAGAAAAAAAAGAATTCACTTTATGAGATTTAAAATTTTTTATTTAATTAAAAAATATTAGTAATAATATCTTTTTCAGATTTTTTTAATATTGTTACTTATTTTTTAGATATTAAAAATTATTAATATTTAAATTAGACTGAACTTTTATTTATATTAGACTAAATACTAAATATTTTTAAAAAAATTAAATTATACATAATAACTTATTACTATTAAAAAAAGTTGGGGGGCCGAGGCCGCCACTCGCCCCCCTTATATCCGTCCCTGTGTAGAACAGAAGTGTTTATCAGGCACGCGTTCATAAAGGAGAAGGATGATGAGCGTCACACATAATCATCACCTTCATCATGTTCTTGGGTGCGAATGGATATCTTAGAAGAGAAATAAGAAGAATTGAATAGAAAACAGTAGTACTTTGCATTAATCTTTGAGGAACAGCAGAGCTCCACACCTTAATCTATGGAGTGTAGAAACTCTACCGTTAAAAATACATAAGTGACGGTCCAGGCATGGCCGAGATGGCCAGCCCCCTAAAACGTGATCAAAGGATCATAAGGTAATCCAAAGATGCCTAATACAATAGTAAGAGGTCCTATTTATAATAAACTAGCTACTAGGGTTTACATGAGTAAGTATTTGATGTATAAATCCACTTCCGGGGCCCACTTGGTGTGTGTTTGGGCTGAGCTTAAGTGTTGCACGTGCAGAGGCCATTTGTGGAGTTGAACGCCAGTTTTTGTGCCAGTTTGGGCGTTCAACTCTGGTTTTGGATCCTTTTCTGGCGCTGGACGCCAGATTTGGGTAGAAAGCTGGCGTTGAACGCCAGTTTACGTCGTCTATTCTTGGCCAAAGTATGGACTATTATATATTGCTGGAAAGCCCTGGATGTCTACTTTCCAACGCAATTGGAAGCGCGCCATTTCGAGTTTTGTAGCTCCAGAAAATCCACTTTGAGTGCAGGGAGGTCAGAATCCAACAGCATCAGCAGTCCTTTTTCAACCTCTGAATCTGATTTCTGCTCAAGTCCCTCAATTTCAGCCAGAAAATACCTGAAATCACAGAAAAACACACAAACTCATAGTAAAGTCCAGAAATGTGAATTTAACACAAAATCTATTAAAAACATCCCTAAAAGTAACTAGATCCTACTAAAAACATACTAAAAGCAATGTCAAAAAGCGTATAAATTATCCGCTCATCACAACACCAAACTTAAATTGTTGCTTGTCCCCAAGCAACTGAAAATCAAAATAGGATAAAAAGAATAGAATATACTATAAATTCCAAACTATCAATGAAACAGAGCTTCAATCATATGAGCGGGACTTATAGCTTTTTGCCTGTTGAATAGTTTTGGCATCTCACTTTATCTATTGAGGTTCAGAATGATTGGCATCTATAGGAACTTTAGATTTCGAATAGTGTTATTGACTATCTTAGTTCAGTATGATGATTCTTGAACACAGCTTCTTTATGAGTCTTGGCCGTGGCCCTAAGCACTTTGTTTTCCAGTATTACCACCGGATACATAAATGCCACAGACACATAATTGGGTGAACCCTTTCAGATTGTGACTCAGCTTTGCTAAAGTCCCCAATTAGAGGTGTCCAGGGTTCTTAAGCACACTCTTTTTTTGCTTTGGACCTTGACTTTAACCGCTCAGTCTCAAGTTTTCACTTGACACCTACACGCCACAAGCACATGGTTAGGGACAGCTTGGTTTAGCTGCTTAGACCAGGATTTTATTCCTTTAGGCCCTCCTATCCACTGATGCTCAAAGCCTTGGGATCCTTTTTATTTCCCTTGCCTTTTGGTTTTAAGGGTTATTGGCTTTTTGCTCTTGCCTCTTGGTTTTAAGAGCTTTGGCTTTTTCTGCTTGCTTTTTCTTTTTCTTTCTATAATTTTTTTTTTCGCCTATTTTTTTTTTTTCTGCAAGCTTTGTTCTTTGCTGCTTTTTCTTGCTTCAAGAATCATTTTTATGATTTTTCAGATTATCAAATAACATGTCTCCTAGTCATCATTCTTTCAAGAGCCAACATATTTAACATTCTTAAACAACAACTTCAAAAGACATATGCACTGTTCAAGCATACATTCAGAAAACAAGAAGCATTGTCACCACATCAATATAATTAAACTAAGTTCAAGGATAAATTCGAAACTCATGTACTTCTTGTTCTTTTGAATTAAAACATTTTTCATTTAAGAGAGGTGATGGATTCATAGGACATTCATATCTTTAAGACAAAGTTACTAACTACTAATGATCATGTAGTGAAGACACAAACATAGATAAGCACATAACATAGAAAACGAAAAACAGAAGAAAGAAGAACAAGGAATGAATCCACCTTAGTGATGTCCTTGAGCTCTTCTATGTCTCTTCCTTGTCTTTGCTGCTCCTCCTTCATTGCTTTTAGATCTTCTCTGATTTCATGAAGGATGATGGAGTGCTCTTGATGTTCCACCCTTAGTTGCTTCCAATAATTGTGTGGAAGAAAATGTATTCCCTGAGGTATCTCAGGGATCTCTTGATTTGCAGTCAAATGTTCTACCACTGAGCTATAGACCCTTGATGGAAGCTTTTTGTCTTCCCTTTCCTCTTTCTAGAGGCTTCTCTGGCCTTAGGCGCCATCAATGGTTATGGAAAAAAACAAAAAAGCTATGCTTTTACCACACCAAACTTAGAATATTGCTCGCCCTCGAGCAAAAGAAGAAAGAATAGAAGAAGAAGAAGATATGGAGGAGAAGGAGGGATGTGTATATTCGGCCATATGGGTGGGATTGGGTGGGAAAGAGATGTTGAATTTTGAAGATAGGTGGTGTATGGATGTGAGTGGTAAATGGAAAAAAAAAGAAGGGATGATCATGAATGGAAAGAGAGATGATGAGGTAGGTGGGGATCCTGTGGGGTCCACAGATCCTGAGATGATCCTATGGGGTCTACAGATCCTGAGGTGTCAAGGCATTTACATCCCTGCACCAATTTAGGCATGTAAAATGCCCTTGCACACAACTCTGGGCGTTCAGCGCCAGGTTGGTGCCCATTTTGGGCGTTCAACGCCCCTTTGCTGCCATTTCTGGCGTTGAACGCCAGAACCATGATTGTTCTGGGCGTTCAGCGCCAGGATGCTCCCATTCTGGGTGTTCAGCGCCAGAACTATGCTCTGTTCTGGCGTTTGAACGCCAGACAGATGCTCCTCCAGGGTGTGATTTTTCTTCTGCTGTTTTTGATTCCGTTTTCAATTTTTATATTTATTTTGTGACTCCACATGATCATGAACCTAAGAAAACATGAAAAACAATAAAAATAAGAATTAGATAAATATTGGGTTGCCTCCCAACAAGCGCTTCTTTAATGTCAATAGCTTGACAGTGGGCTCTCATGGAGCCTCACAGATGTGCAGAGCTTTGTTGAGACTCTCCAACACCAAACTTAGAGTTTGGATATGGGAGTTCAACACCAAACTTAGAGTTTGGTTGTGGCCTCCCAAGACCAAACTTAGAGTTTGACTGTGGGGGCTCTGGTTGACTCTGCTTTGAGAGAAGCTTTTCATGCTTCCTCTTCATGGTTGCAGAGGGAGATCCTTGAGTTTTAAACACAAGGGAGTCCTCATTCCATTGAAGGACTATTTCACCTCTGTCAACATCAATCACAGCTCTTGCAGTGGCCAGGAAAGGTCTTCCTAGGATGATGGATTCATCCTCTTCCTTTCCAGTATCCAGGACTATGAAATCAGTAGGTATGTAAAGGCCCTCAACCTTTACTAATACATCTTCTACTTGTCCATAAGCCTGTTTTCTTGAGCTGTCTGCCATCTCTAGTGAGATTTTAGTAGCTTGCACCCCATAGATTCCCAGTTTCTCTATTACAGAGAGGGGCATGAGGTTTATCCCTGAACCAAGGTCACACAAAGCCTTAAAGATCATGGTGCCTATGGTACAAGGGATTATGAACTTTCCAGGATCCTGTCTCTTCTGAGGCAATGTCAGTTGATCCAGATCACTTAGTTCATTGATGAACAAGGGAGGTTCAACTTCCCAAGCATCAATGCCAAATAATTTGGCATTCAGCTTCATGATTGCACCAAGAAACTTGGTAGTTTGCTCTTCAGTAACATCCTCATTCTCTTCAGAAGAGGAATACTCATCAGAGCTCATGAAGGGCATAAGGAGGTTCAATGGAATCTCTATGGTCTCTAGATGAGCCTCAGAGTCCTTTGGTTCCCCAGAGGGAAGCTCCTTATTGATCACTGGACGTCCCTGGAGGTCTTCCTCCTTGGGATTCACGTCCTCTCCTCTCCTCAGAGGTTCGGCCATGGCGCTTATGTCAATGGCCTTGCACTCTCCTTTTGGGTTCTCTTCTGTATTGCTTGGGAGAGTACTAGGAGGGATTTCAGTGATCCTTTTACTCAGCTGGCCCACTTGTGCTTCCAGATTTCTAATGGAAGATCTTGTTTCATTCATGAAATTTACAGTGGCCTTAGATAGATCAGAGACTAGATTTGCTAAATTAGAAGCATTTTGTTCAGAGTTCTCTGTCTGTTGCTGAGTTGATGATGGAAAAGGTTTGCTATTGCTAAACCTGTTTCTTCCACCATTATTAAAGCCTTGTTGAGGCTTTTGATCCTTCCATGAGAAATTTGGATGATTTCTCCATGTTGAGTTATAGGTGTTTCCATAAGGTTCACCTAAGTAATTCACCTCTGCTATTGCAGGGTTCTCAGGATCATAGGCTTCTTCTTCAGAAGATGCCTCTTGAGTACTGTTGGATGCAGCTTGCATTCCATGCAGACTCTGAGAAATCATATTGACTTGCTGAGTCAATATTTTATTCTGAGCCAATATGGCATTCAGAGTATCAACTTCAAGAACTCCCTTCTTCATAGGCGTCCCATTATTCACAGGATTCCTTTCAGAAGTGTACATGAACTGGTTATTAGCAACCATGTCAATGAGTTCTTGAGCTTCTGCAGGCGTTTTCTTTAGGTGAATGGATCCACCTGCAGAAGTGTCCAGTGACATCTTTGATAGCTCAGATAAACCATCATAGAATATATCCAGGATGGTCCATTCTGAAAGCATGTCAGAAGGACACTTTTTGGTCAACTGTTTGTATCTTTCCCAAGCTTCATAGAGAGATTCACCTTCTTTCTGTCTGAAGGTTTGAACATCAGCTCTAAGCTTGCTCAGCTTTTGAGGAGGAAAGTACTTGGCTAAGAAAGCCGTGACCAGCTTATCCCAAGAGTTCAGGCTGTCTTTGGGTTGAGAATCCAACCATAATCTAGCTCTGTCTCTTACAGCAAAAGGGAAAAGCATGAGCCTGTAGACTTCAGGATCTACTCCATTAGTCTTAACAGTATCACATATCTACAAGAATTCAGTTAAGAACTGAAAAGGATCTTCAGATGGAAGTCCATGAAACTTGCAGTTCTGCTGCATCAGAGAAACTAATTGAGGTTTCAGCTCAAAGTTGTTTGCTCCAATGGCAGGAATGGAGATGCTTCTTCCATGTAAATTGGAATTAGGTGCAGTAAAGTCACCAAGCATCTTCCTTACATTATTATTATTTTCGGCTGCCATCTCCTCTGCCTGTTCGAAAATTTCTGAAAGGTTATCTCTGGATTGTTGTATTTTAGCTTCTCTTAATTTTTTCTTCAGAGTCCTCTCAGGTTCTGGATCTGCTTCCACAAGAATGCTCTTATCCTTGCTCCTGCTCATATGACAAAGAAGAAGGCACAGAAAAATAATAATAATAATGGAGATCCTTTATACCACAGTATAGGGATCCCTGTGTGAGTGGAAGAAGAGGGGGAGACAAAGAATGTAATATAATGGAAGAAACACAACTGTGAGGATGGAAGAGAGATGAAATGAGATGTTAGGATATGAATGAATAAATAGAATAAGATGGGAGAGGGGGAATTTTCGAAAATATTTTTGAAAAAGAGTTAGTGATTTTTGAAAAATGGTTTTTGAAAAATGTTTAGTATTTTTTTCGAAAATTTTTTTTTAATCAAAAATAAAAATAAAAATAATTAGTTAATTAAAAAGAAATTTTTGAAAAAGGGGGAGATATTTTCGAAAATTAGAGAGAGAGAATTAGTTAGGTGGTTTTGAAAAAGTTAAGAAACAAACAAAAAGTTAGTTAGTTAGTTGAAACAAATTTTGAAAGGATAAGAAGTTAGGAAGTTAGAAAAGATATTTTGAAAAGATATTTTTGAAAAAGATAAGATAAGAAGATATTTTTGAAAAGATATGATAGAAATTAGTTTTTGAAAAAGATTTGATTTTTAAAACCTCAATTAATGACTTGATTCACAAGAAATCACAAGATATGATTCTAGAACTTAAAGTTTGAATCTTTCTTAACAAGCAAGTAACAAACTTCAAATTTTTGAATCAAAACATTAATTGATTATGTTATTTTCGAAAATTTGGAATAAAAATAAGAAAAAGATTTTTGAAAAATATTTTTAAAATTTTCGAAAATAACTAAGAATTTTGAAAAAAGATTTGATTTTTGAAAAAGATTTTGAAAAAGATAAGATTTTCAAATTGAAAATTTGATTTGACTCATGAGAAACAATTTGATTTTAAAAATTTTTTAAAAAGTCAATTCAAATTTTCGAATTTGATGAGAGAAAAAGGGAAAGATATTTTTTTGATTTTTTGAATTTTTATGATGAGAGAGAAAAACACAAAAAAAATGCAATGCATGAAATTTTTAGATCGAAACATGTGATGTATGCAAGAATGCTATGAATGTCAAGATGAACACCAAGAACACTATGAAGATCATGATGAACATCAAGAACACATTTTTGAAAAATTTTTAATGCAAAGAAAACATGCAAGACACCAAACTTAGAATTCTTTAATGCTTAGACACTAAGAATTCAAGAATGCATATGATAAACATGAAAAGACATAAAACAAAAAATCATCAAGATCAAACAAGAAGACTTACCAAGAACAACTTGAAGATCATGAAGAACACTATGAATGCATGATATTTTCGAAAAAAATGCAAGATGCATATGCAAGTGACACCAAACTTATGATATGACTCAAGACTCAAACAAGAAACACAAAATATTTTTGATTTTTATGATTTTCTAATTTTTTTTTGGATTTTTCTTTTATATTTTTCGCATATTAAAAGGAAAAA
Organism: Arachis ipaensis; assembly: GCF_059453495.1. Taxonomy (NCBI): domain Eukaryota; kingdom Viridiplantae; phylum Streptophyta; class Magnoliopsida; order Fabales; family Fabaceae; genus Arachis; species Arachis ipaensis. Next base: position 83,735,111 of record NC_142437.1, on the reverse strand, counting down.
TAAGGATTCCAAAAATTTTTAATATGAATTCCAGGAATCTTGCCATGTTAGTCTAAAGCTTCAGTCCAGGAATTAGACATGGCTCACTAGCCAGCCAAGCTTTCAAAGAAAGCTCCAGTCCAAAACACTAGACATGGCCAATGGCCAGCCAAGCTTCAGTCTTTAACACGAGAGTATATTGCTCTTTGATAACAAATTGCAAGCCTCAGTCTAAATAAATTTAGACATGACTTTACAGCCAGCCAGGCTTCAACATGCTTCATGAAACACTAGAATTCATTCTTAAAAATTTTGAATAAATTTCTGAAAACATTTTTATTTTTTTTCGAAAACAGATGAGAAAATTTTAGAAATATTTTTGAAAATAAAATAAAAAGAAAATTACCTAATCTGAGCAACAAGATGAACCGTCAGTTGTCCAAACTCAAACAATCCCCGGCAACGGCGCCAAAAACTTGGTGCACGAAATTGTGATCTCCAGGCTCGAACAAATCCTGGTAATGGCTTCAAAGCTTGGTGCTCTGATTTTAATTCATGATTGTCACAACTTCGATACAACTAACCAGCAAGTGCACTGGGTCGTCCAAGTAATACCTTACGTGAGTAAGGGTCGAATCCCACGGAGATTGTTGGTATGAAGCAAGCTATGGTCACCTTGTAAATCTCAGTCAGGCGGATATAACATAATTATGGAGTTTTCGAATAATAAATAAAAGAATAGGGATAGAGGTACTTATGTAAATCATTGGTAGGAATTTCAGATAAGCGAATGGAGATGCTTTTCGTTCCTCTGAACCTCTGCTTTCCTACTATCTTCATCCAATCAGTCTTACTCCTTTCCATGGCTGGCTTTATGTGATACATCACCACTGTCAATGGCTACTTTCGGTCATCTCACGGGAAAATGATCCAATGCCCTGTCACGGCACGGCTAATCGTCTGAAGGCATCACCCTTGTCAATGGCTTCATCTTATCCTCTCAGTGAATAATATGCTCACGCACCCTGTCACGGCACGGCTATTCATCTGTCGGTTCTCGATCATGCTGGAATAGGATTTACTATCCTTTTGCGTCTGTCACTAACGCCCTACAATCGCGAGTTCGGAGCTCGTCACAGTCATTCAATCATTGAATCCTACTCGGAATACCACAGACAAGGTTTAGACTTTCCGGATTCTCTTGAATGCCGCCATCATTCTAGCTTACGCCACGAAGATTCTGGTTAGGAGATCTAAGAGATACTCATTCTAGCTTATTTCATGTAGAACAGAAGTGTTTGTCAGGCACGCGTTCATAAAGAAGAAGGATGATGAGCGTCACACATAATCATCACCTTCATCACGTTCTTGGGTGCGAATGGATATCTTAGAAGAGAAATAAGAAGAATTGAATAGAAAACAGTAGTACTTTGCATTAATCTTTGAGGAACAGCAGAGCTCCACACCTTAATCTATGGAGTGTAGAAACTCTATCGTTAAAAATACATAAGTGACGGTCCAGGCATGGCCGAGATGGCCAGCCCCCTAAAACGTGATCAAAGGATCATAAGGTAATCCAAAGATGCCTAATACAATAGTAAGAGGTCCTATTTATAATAAACTAGCTACTAGGGTTTACATGAGTAAGTATTTGATGTATAAATCCACTTTCGGGGCCCACTTGGTGTGTGTTTGGGCTGAGCTTAAGTGTTGCACGTGCAGAGGCCATTTGTGGAGTTGAACGCCAGTTTTTGTGCCAGTTTGGGCGTTCAACTCTGGTTTTGGATCCTTTTCTGGCGCTGGACGCCAGATTTGGGTAGAAAGCTGGCGTTGAACGCCAGTTTACGTCGACTATTCTTGGCCAAAGTATGGACTATTATATATTGCTGGAAAGCCCTGGATGTCTACTTTGCAACGCAATTAGAAGCGCGCCATTTCGAGTTCTGTAGATCCAGAAAATCCACTTTGAGTGCAGGGAGGTCAGAATCCAACAGCATCAGCAGTCCTTTTTCAACCTCTGAATCTGATTTCTGCTCAAGTCCCTCAATTTCAGCCAGAAAATACCTGAAATCACAGAAAAACACACAAACTCATAGTAAAGTCCAGAAATGTGAATTTAACACAAAATCTATTAAAAACATCCCTAAAAGTAACTAGATCCTACTAAAAACATACTAAAAACAATGTCAAAAAGCGTATAAATTATCCGCTCATCAATGCCCCTTGAAGCACATCAAGGCCGAAGACCACATGGAGGAAGGGAAAGAGAAGAACCAATGGAAGAAGATGAGCCACACATAGAAGAAGAGCCACAAGAGGAGGAGGAACAACCACACTTTTTCCCACATGGTAATATGGATATGACCCAAATGCAAGAAGCAATAGGAAGATTGTCTCAACAATACACGAGAATCCAAGAAAGGCAAGAGGAATACCATTCTCTGTACATGAAGAACCAACAAGCACAAGAAGAAAGGGAGCTAAGAATAATGAACAAACAAAGTGAATTCGAGTCAAGATTCCTTGTGATGCAAGAAGAACATGCTTTTCAATCTCATGAATCTTTTGGGAAGTTGGAACAAATGCAAGCCGAAAATTTGAAGGCTTTCAAAGAGTTCACAACACTCCAAGATGCAAGGTATGAAGTACAAGCCGATTACAACATCAATAGCCAAATCAAACTGAACTATATTGGAGAACATTTACACAACATGGATCCGGAAATTCCCAACCTTTGATGAATTCTTCAAAAAGAGAAGTGAGGTAGAAGTAAGCAGGGCTATGAGACTTGAAGATAGAGTGGAGGAGGCTATGAATAAGGCTGGCTTTTGGCAAGGTCAACAGGCACCAAACACGGATGGTAGGAACAATAGCAGCCAAGTGTATGAAAGGAGAAAGAAAAGGCATGACAAATGAAAGGTGGACTTGCTCCTTGTTCATCACTACAAAGAAAAAAAAAAAAGCATGCATTCTATCTGTTCTAAGTTGTCTTTGCATTTTTAAGTAGTTCTTTTTAATTAAAAGTCTTTGCATTATGTTTGTTTCTTTTAAAATAAGTAAACTAGTCTATGTGTGTGCTTGTGTGTTTACTTTCACTTAGCAAAAAGCATGTTGTCCCCTGCATCTTTAAGTTCAATAAAAGGAAAAGTTTGAATGTGAAACAAGATAGTCTCTGTTAGATAGAAGTAGAATAAAAGTAAGTGGTGGTATGTGTGTGATTGTATAATAGCTCACTTTTAGTGAATAAAGAGCCAGGATATCTCCTTCTAAGTAAAGAGTGGCCTACTGTCTATGAATCTCAATTAAATAAAAAAATTCCTTGGTTAGAAAGAAAAACAAAAAGAAGGAAAGAAAAAAGATAGCCAAAAAGTGGCAGAACAAAAGGAAACAAAAAGAAACAAAGCTGGACACCAATAGCTTGAACTTTAAAATATATGCCTGTGATGTCTTTGTACTAGGATCTGCTTGGATTAGTAAGCTCTTAGGAGTGCCTCAACACTCGGTGACTTGGGTTAACTAATCCGGGATCATCAGCTGAAAGTCCACTATCAAGAGCAACCTAACTACAAGGCATTTAGTAACCCAAAGAGGTGCTGGGCATCAATGTTTTAAGAAGGAATGTGAGCCAAGTGTCTATGGTGAATAATGTGTCAAGTATAAAGAAAAGAAAATGAACTTGCTACACATGACACTCAAATAAAGCTTATGAACAAAGTAATAGCCAAGGATAAAGGAATAATGAGAGGTCATAGCAGTATGTCACTTGAAGCTAGAAGGAGATTTTCTAGGCCTAGGAGTCAATAAGAAGTGAGTATTTGCATATCCATACAAAATCCCATGAACTATCAATAATACTCTGCTAGCATGAACATCCTCTTCCATCTCATTCTTTCTTCTCAATAAATCTTTTCTTGCTTGGGGACAAGCAAGCTTTAAGTTTGGTGTTGTGATGACAAGTCATCCTAGCCTAGTTTAACTAGTCTTTTTCTTTTGTTTTCATTAGAATTATGCACTTTCTTGAACCATAAGCAAGCTAATTGAGTAGATTTTCATGTTTCCCTTGATTGAATCAACCATGTATAAATTCATGCCATTTCATGAGGTTTTATGCTAAAATTGTTGCATATTATGATAGAATGAATATCTCATGATTATGAGCATAGCTTTGATGAGTTTGGTTGATTAATTATAGGTGAAGAAAGCTTGGAGAAAGGTTGAAGTAAGAAGGAATAGCTAGGAGTAAAGAGAAGACAATGGAATAAGTGAAATTGAACCAGGAAACAAAAAGCTGGACCTAAAGTTAGCATCAAACTTTTGCACAAACTTTTGGTTAAAAAGTTAGCCCCAACGTTAGCCCCCTAACTTGGAGGCTAACGTTGGAACTTGAAAATCATTCCCTGGGTACCAAAAGTTTGCGCCAACGTTAGCCCCCTAACTTTGAGGCTAACGTTGGCACATGAAATTTACCCCTGGGCACCAAAAGTTTGCGCCAACGTTAGCCCCCTAACTTTGAGGCTAACGTTGGCATGAAGAAATCCTCCCTGGGCACCAAAAGTTTGCGCCAACGTTAGCCCCCTAACTTGGTGGCTAACGTTGGCGCCACAAGCACACAAGGCAAGGCCAACGTTAGGGTCAAAGTTAGACCCCTAACGTTGGCACCAACGTTCATATCAGCAAATTTTGTGGGCTGCTATGAAAAGTTGGAGCAAAAGTTAGCCCCCTAACTTTTGCTCCAACTTTTGGTCCAACTTTTGCAAAACTCCAACCCGGTTCAATTGGTTCACTTTGGTTCTTCTCCAAACTTCAAGAGCAATCAACCAAGGCCTCTTTCAACCCAATTCCACCAAGAGCAAAGGCCCAACTCAAGGCTTGAAGATCATTTGAAGAAAGTGTATAAATAGGATAGAATTCAAGTTCTTCGGGGAGCTTTCCTTTTGGAATTTTCATAATAGTTTTCGGAGAGCTTTTGGATTGAGTGAACTTTAATTTCTTTGTCTTGGGGAAGGAGAATTCACTTCTCTTCCTCTCAGTTTTATTGCTTTCAATTTCAATTACAATTGTCTTGGATCTTGGGTTGGAGAATTGAAGAAATTCTGTTTCAATCTCATCCTTGGATCTCTCTGTTTATTTACTGCTTAATTGAATTTCCGTTTCTGTTACTTGCTTCTCATCTAATTTCTTTGCAATTTACAATTTCCTTGCAATTGTTCTTGTTGGATCTAGGAAGGCATTGAGATCTAGACTTGGTTTTCTAGTCTCTGGGTCCTGAGATCTGATTTCCCATTTCAATTCTCTGTGTACTGCTTTCCATGTTTATCTACTTTGCTGTTTCGGATCCGATTCAATCCCAATTCCCTTTTTTCTCTTCTGTTTAATGCAATTTAATTTTTTCTTGTTTAATTTCTGCAAATCCAAGTCCCAAGCCCCTTTACAATTCAAGTCATTTACATTCCTTGCACTTTAAGATTTCGCAATTTACATTTCTTGCACTCTAAGTTTCTGCCATTTAATTTCTTGTTCTTTAAGATTCAGTAATTTAATTTCCTGCTCTCTTTAATTCCATGCAATTTAAATTCTGCAAATCACCAATCAATCAACCAAATCTTGATTCGCTTGACTAAATCAACCATTAAACTAAAATTGCTCAATCCTTCAATCCCTGTGGGATCGACCTCACTCCCGTGAGTTTTTATTACTTGATGCGACCCGGTGCACTTGCCGGTTAGATTTGGGTGTTTTGGGAGAGATTCGGTTCTCCACCAAAATATCTCATCAGAAGAGGGAGCTTCTTTCTCTAGAAAACTAACTAAAGGCTCATGTTGGCTAAAATAATTGCTCCCTCTTTGCTTGGACTTCAATTTTGCATGAAATACACTCAGAAACAAGTTGGATTTGGGTCTGGACAGCTCAGAAATCGCCCCCAGCGTTTTGCCTTCAAGTGGGCCACGTGAGAGTATCGGCGCGTGCGCGCCATGTGCGCGTGCGCGTCGCTGGCAAATTCTCAACCCGCGCGGACGCGGCATGTACGCGAGCGCGTCCATAGGCGAAATCACTTTTGCGCATGCGCACCTGGTGCACGTGCGCGTCCTTTAGTGCATTCCCAATCTTTGTTTCTCCATGCATTCTCCCTTATTGTATGCTTTTCTCCTCATTTCTTCCATCCAATACTTGCCTTACGGACCTGAAATCACTCATCAAACACATCAAGGCATCGAATGGAATTAAAGTGAATTAAAATCACCAATTTAGGGCCTAAAAAGCATGTTTTTACATTTAAGCAAAATTCAAGGGAGAATTACAAAACCATGCTATTTCATTGAATAAATGCGACAAAAAGTGACAAAATCTCCCAAAATAAGCACAAGATAAATCACGAAATCGGGGTTTATCACCATGCTGGTTGATCAATTGGAACTTCAAAGAAGAAGAGAAATAGAGACAAATGAAATATGGAGAAAAAGAAGAATACCAGCGGTAGCTTGAAGGAGAAAATGATGGTAGAAATCATGGCAGCATAAACTGCAGCGGCAAGCGTAGCTACAGAGCAAACAGATTTGAAATCATAATGTTGATGAGGAGGTGGCTCAATTGAGAAGCTTCCTGTGACAACTGTGGCAGCAACGGCGGTGAAACTGGCGACTTTAACGACGACGGTAACGGCGGTGGAACCAACGACTACAATGACAGCTACATCGATGGTAGATAACTTAGGGTTTTGTTCATCGTCATTCTCTTCTCTTCTCTCTGCCTTGGTGAGTTTTGGAAACTCAGTGGTAGAAGAGGGTTTTTTTGGGATGAGAGTTTAAATTTTATAAATTAACTATTAGAGGAAGTGTTATAAATTGCCATAAATGAAGTGTATTTTGGAGGTTTTAAAAAACATCTACTAAAAAATTCCCTCAATTAAATATAGATCTTGTAGTGAGTGTACCGGGTCATCCAAGTAATACCTCCGGTGAGTGAGGGTCGATCCCACAAGGATTGTCGGACTGAGCAAGCAATGGTTGTCCTGTTGGACTTAGTCAGGCAAACAGTAAAGGTTGTTCGTTGGTGTAAAACGCATAAAACAGTAAATAAGCAAGTAGAGAAAACAATAAACAAGTTTGGTATGGAAACAGTATAAGTAAATAGTTAAGGCTTCGGAGATGTTTATCTTTCCGGATTAAAAGTTCTTACCAACTATTTTAACAATGTATGATTCATTCTATGGCAAACTGTAAATGTCTAAACCCTAATCTCTTAGTGATTTAGCCTCTTCTAACCTTCATTAACCGCCACTCTCGTGGTCACTTAATTCCGATTAGAGGGTTAAGTTCATAAAACTAATTTAACGCCACAAAAACCCTAATTACCCAAAGCTAACAGGATTTTATGTCACATATCCCAATTAGTTCATGTGATTAGCAATTTAGGAGGAATTTATTTTCAAGCTGTAGTTCAAGCGAGATAACTCTCTCGAGAAACACAAGAACTCAAGTAGAAAATGGTCACACTCTCGTTCCACCCAATTCCTAAGATTAAGAACGGAAACAATCCTTAAAATTGAATCAAAATATTAATTAAAATAGAAGAATAATAGTTCTAATGAATAGAAATAAACAGAGCTCCTAACGTTAGCCTGGAGGTTTAGCTGGTCATAACTTATAGAGAAAACAGGGTTCTGAAAGTGCAGAATGAAGAAGATCCTAAAGATAGGTGATTTTTTTCTTTTAATACTAACCTGATAATAAATTCTAGACCTAAAAGATATTATTTATAAATAAAAATTACAAAAATAAAATAAAATGAACTGAGAAGTGTTAAATCCACTTGGAGGCCCAATTGAGTGTGAAACAGGCTGCTGCTGGCGTGAAATGCCAGGTGGGCGTTCAGCGCCTAGGGAGGTGCTGCAAGTATTTTCCTTTCTTGCTTCAAGCTTTTCCAAACTGCTCCGTATTTCACCTAAAACTATAAAAACACAAGAAAAACTCAAAGTAGAATCCAAAGGTGATTTTTGCACTAAAATCAAATAAAATTAACTAAAATCTAACAAAAAACAACTAGAAAATGATGCCAGAAAGGGTATAAGATGCTCACGAATCAGTAGCCGTCGCGCTCCGCCCCTGCCGCGAGGTTGTTGTTGCCGTCGCTGAGAGAGTAGAGGTTGCTAGGTTCTACCTTTATTTCTAGTTTCCACAGCTTTCACCAGATCTTTGTCGCCACTTTGCCGTGCCTATTCCCATCGTCGTCATCGGGAATGGCTCTGTGGTCGTCGGAACCACCACCAGACCTACTACTTCTCTGTTCCATCGTACTCCTTAGTTAAAGTAAGTTTTTTGTTTCGGAACCCTCGCCGTTACTGTTCTATTATAATTTTTTAAATATTTTGAGGTATTGGTGTTGTGGGGTTGAATTACCATTATCGCATGCTGCGTTTGTGGCTGTTGCTATTGTGAGAACGTCAGAATTGGTGCCGCTGTTGCGAAATAAGGATGAAAGGGATTTGTTGCGTTTAATTACCGAGTTTTGACTAATCGAGGTATCGATGCATATGCACCTTTTGTACTTTTTTTTTGTTATTTCATATAGAAAGTTAATGAATCTTGCTTGATAATGAGATGTTTTAATGCTTAATTTGAATATTACTTTGAGTGTCTTGGTTTCATGATTGTTGTAGGAAAGCGTTAGAAAAAGAGAAGCAAAAGCAAACACAAAAGGAACCATTCAATCACACTCCCAAGAAGCAAGGAGAGAGGCGTTTTACATGCCTAGAGTAGGCGTTCCGAACACTAGAACAATACACTCCAGGGACTCCAATTTGGTTTCGCATGAGGCATTCTACACGCGAAGATGTAGCATTCAAAACACCAGGAGTTGACACCTCCAAGGACCTTATTTTGGCCATTCAAAGAGGGCGTTTTGCACGCCTGAATTGGCGTTCCAAACGCCACTAGTTCAACACCTCTGGCGCATGCGCATCATGTTGTGTTTTTTTATGCTTTTTTATATAAGAAATTAATATATAATGATTAATTATAGAATATTTTAGTGCTTAAGTTGGATATTTATTTGATCTTTTGATTTGATGAATTTTGTAGAAAAATAATAGAAAAAGAAGCAAAAAGCACAAAATAAACTCAACAGAAATAAAGAGAAATTTTTGACACGCTTTAAAATTTTGAACACGCTTTAGAGTATTAGGACATGCTTGGAGCCTTAGGCGACGCTTTTTGAAGCGTGGCCCATGACAAAGCAAGTGGCGTTAAGAATAAAGCAAGATTTTCCTCATCATATTATGATCATGCATGCATGATTAGACGTGAATAAGGAAGCAAGCATGTGTTAATAATGCCACCAAGGATAAAAGCTTTCATTAGGCATTATTATACATTAAACAATAAAGGAAAGCGTGCATAAACCATATGAAGCTATGGCACTCAAATAAGAAAGCATGCATGAAACAATGCATTAACGTGAATATAAGGAGGCATGCATGCGTTATTAAATGAAGCTAATGAAAGAAACCAAGGAAGCATGCATGCAGTGGCGTTTAACGCCAATAATAAGCCCAAGTGGCGTTTAACGCCAAAACAATAAGGGCGTGTGGTTTCAAGACGCCTTCGATCCTTTTTCTTGAAGCAAATTGTATGAGCGTGTAACGCCACTAATTGGCGTGTCACACGCCAAACACCTCTTTTTAGGACGTGATTTTTATTCTGGCATTACACACCGGGTCAAATTTCGAGAAAATTACTTCAAAGACCCATTTGGGCATTTTACATGCCATTTATTGACGTGTCACACACCAAGAAAGAAGAGCTCCAGGGACCACACAGAATAGTCGCGTTGAACGCCACGCATGGGTGTTCCACACGCCAAACAGGGGAGCACTCCCAGGGAAGAATAACATGGTGTTTTGCATGCCATAGCATGGCGTTTTGCACGCCAAGGGAGGACATTTTACACACCACTTGGCCCAACCTTCACAAGCCCCCATTCAGAATGCAATTTGGGACAACTAAAACCTTGAAGAAAAGATATAAAGCTGAAGATTGAATGCGAAAGCTTTGATTTGATTTGATTTGATTTTGTACGTTTTGAATTAAGTTTGAATTTAATTATTAGGTTTTGTTTTAGATTTTAGTATATAAGGTCTTAGAAACACTTTGAATGGGTGTGCTGGCTGGAAACCTTTTGGCCATTCCATATATTTATTTTGAAGTTTAGCATGAGTCACTAACCTCTTTGGTTAAGGTTAGGAGCTCTATTCATCTTTTTATGGATTATTAATCTAAGTGTTTATTTATATGAGGTTTATACTTTGATTTATTTCATGATTGAGTTTTTGTTCTTCATCCCTAAAGATTTAGAATTGTTGGAAAATATTCTAACTCTGTTTTGGATTCTAAATATTGTTTTGGAAACAATTAATATTTAAATTAGTTTGAAAAGTCTTTCACACTACTTTTTGATCACACTAGGAATAGGTTTAAAAAGTGTACGGCACTTTGTGAGTTTCAATTGTTAGGACTAACTTGAATACGTGACATATAATTCAACCTAAGGACTATTTTTGAATCTTACTTGAAATTGAATCAGAATTGTTCTTCACATCTTTTTCTTAAGTAATTGACTAAGGAATTAGCTGTTAATTGGTGCATGAAATTACAATCACACTTTTGCAACTCCGCACAACTAACCAGCAAGTGCACTGGGTCGTCCAAGTAATACCTTACGTGAGTAAGGGTCGATCCCACGGAGATTGTCGGCTTGAAGCAAGCTATGGTTATCTTGTAACTCTTAGTCAGGATATCAATAATTCTCAGATTTAATTGTAAAAAGTAAAGGAACATGAAATAAATACTTGTTATGCAGTAATGAAGAACACGTTGAGGCTTTGGAGATGCTTTGTCTTCTGAATCTCTGCTTTCCTACTATCTTCTTCTTCATACACGCAAGGCTCCTTCCATGGCAAGCTTTAAGTTGGGCATCACCGTTGTCAATGGCTACTTCCCGTCCTCTCAGTGAAAATGTTCCAAATGCGCTGTCACCGCACGGCTAATCATCTGTCGGTTCTCGATCATGTCGGAATAGGATCCATTGATCCTTTTGCGTCTGTCACTACGCCCAACAATCGCGAGTTTGAAGCTCGTCACAGTCATCCCTTCCCAGATCCTACTCAGAATACCACAGACAAGGTTTAGACGTTCCGGATCTCAGGAATGGCTGCCAATAATTCTAGCCTATACCACGAAGGTTCCAATCTTAGATGAGAAACCCAAGAGATACACATTCAAGCTTGATTGCATGTAGAACGGAGGTGGTTGTCAGGCACGCATTCATAGGTGAGAATGATGATGATTGTCACGGATCATCACATTCATCAGGTTGAAGTGCGAATGAATATCTTAGAATAGAAGCAGGCGTGATAGAATGGAAAACAGTAGTAATTGCATTAATTCATGAAGAACAGCAGAGCTCCTCACCCCCAACAATGGGGTTTAGAGACTCAGGCTGTAGAGAATACAATAGGAAATGTGTAAAGTGTCATAAGGTACAAGATGAATCACTAAAAGTAGTTTTTATAGTAAACTGGTGACCTAGGGTTACAGAAAATGAGTAAGCTAGGGTGTTTAGTGTAAAAATCCACCTCCGGAGCCCACTTGGTGTGTGCTTGGGCTAAGCATTGAAGCTTTCATGTGTAGAGACTTTTCTTGGAGTTAAACGCCAGCTTTTGTGCCAGTTTGGGCGTTTAACTCCAGTTTTTATGCCAGTTCCGGCGTAAAACGCCAAAATTCTTGAGCTGACTTGGAATGCCTGTTTGGGCCATCAAATCTCGGGCAAAGTATGGACTATTATATATTGATGGAAAGCCCAGGATGTCTACTTTCCAATGCAATTGAGAGCGCCCCAATTAGGCTTCTGAAGCTCCAGCAAATCCACTTCGAGTGTAGGGAGGTCAGAATCCAACAACATCTGCAGTCCTTTTTCAACCTCTGAATCAGATTTTTGCTCAGGTCCCTCAATTTCAGCCAGAAAATACCTGAAATCACGGAAAAACACACAAACTCATAGTAAAGTCCAGAAAAGTGAATTTTAAATAAAAAAACTAATAAACATATAATAAAAACTAATTAAAATATACTAAAAATATACTAAAAACAATGCCAAAAAGCGTATAAATTATCCGCTCATCACAACACCAAACTTAAATTGTTGCTTGTCCCCAAGCAACTGAAAATCAAATAGGATAAAAAAAAGAGAATTTACAATGAATTCCGAAAACATCTATGAAGATCAGTATTAATTAGATGAGCGGGGCTTTTAGCTTTTTGCCTCTGAACAGTTTTGGCATCTCACTTTATCCTTTGAAGTTCAGAATGATTGGCTTCTATAGGAACTCAGAATCCAGATAGTGTTGTTGATTCTCCTAGTTAAGTATGTTGATTCTTGAACACAGCTACTTTATGAGTCTTGGCCGTGACCCTAAGCATTTTGTTTTTCAGTATTACCACCGGATACATAAATGCCACAGACACATAACTGGGTGAACCTTTTCAGATTGTGACTCAGCTTTGCTAGAGTCCCCAATTAGAGGTGTCCAGAGCTCTTAAGCACACTCTTTTTGCTTTGGACCACGACTTTAATCGCTCAGTCTCAAGTTTTCACTTGACACCTTCACGCCACAAGCACATGGTTAGGGACAGCTTGGTTTAGCCGCTTAGGCTAGGATTTTATTCCTGTGAGCCCTCCTATCCACTGATGCTCAAGCCTTGGATCCTTTTTATTACCCTTGCCTTTTGGTTTAAAGGGCTATTGGCTTTTTCTGCTTGCTTTTTTTTTTCTTTTTATTCTCTCTTTTTTTTCGCTTTTTTTTTGCAAGCTTTCTATTCACTGCTTTTTCTTGCTTCAAGAATCAATTTTATGATTTTTCAGATTACCACATAACATTTCTCCTTTTTCTATCATTCTTTCAAGAGCCAACAATTTTAACATTCATAAACAATCAAATTCAAAAATATGCACTGTTCAAGCATTCATTCAGAAAACAAGAGTATTGCCACCACATCAAAAGAATTAAACTGTTTTAAAATTCGAAATTCATGTACTTCTTGTTCTTTTGTGATTAAAACATTTTTCATTTAAGAAAGGTGATGGATTCATAGGACATTCATAGCTTTAAGGCATAGACACTAAGACACTAATGATCATGTAATAAAGACACAAACATAGATAGAACATAAAGCATATAATTTGAAAAACAGAAAAATAAGAGCAAGGAGATTAAAGAACGGGTCCACCTTAGTGATGGCGGCTTGTTCTTCCTCTTGAAGATCTTATGGAGTGCTTGAGCTCCTCAATGTCTCTTCCTTGCCTTTGTTGCTCCTCCCTCAGGGTTCTTTGGTTTTCTCTAATTTCATGGAGGAAGATGGAATGCTCATGGTGCTCTGCCCTTAGTTATCCCATATTGGAACTTAATTCTCCTAGGGAGGTGTTAATTTTCTCCCATTAGTTATGTGGAAGAAAATGCATCCCTTGAGGCATCTTAGGGATTTCATGATGAGGAATTTCCTCATGCTCTTGGTGAGGTCCATGAGTGGGCTCTCTTGTTTGCTCTATCCTTTTCTTAGTGATGGGCTTGTCCTCTTCAATGAGGAGTCTTGGCCACAACTTCATAGAAGTGGTCTTGATGGACCTTTGAGATGAATCTCTCCATCTCCCATGACTCGAAGGTGGAAGCTTTTGCCTTCCCTTTCCTCTTTCTAGAGGTTTCTTCGGCCTTTGGTGCCATAAATGGTTATGGAAAAATAAAAAGCAACGCTTTTACCACACGAAACTTAGAAGGTTTGCTCGTCCTCGAGCAAAAGAAGAAAGAAAAGAGGAGAAGAAGAAGAAATGGAGGAGATGGAGGGTAGTGAAGGTTTCGGCCAAGGTGGGTGGAGTAGTGTGTAGGAAGTGTGAAAATAAAGGAGTGAAGATGGGTTTATATAGGGGTGGAGAGAGGGTTGGGTTTTGGCCATGTATGGGTGGGTTTGGGAGAGAAAGTGGTTTAGTGAAGGGAGAGAGTGAGTTGAGGTTGGTGGGGATCCTATGGGGTCCACAGATCCTAAGGTGTCAAGGGTTTCTCATCCCTGCACCTGTTAGGCGTGCAAAACGCCCATTGCTGCTAATCCTGGCGTTAAACGCCAGGTTGCTGCCCATTTCTGGCGTTTAACGCCAGCTTCTTGCCCTTTTCTGGCGTTAAACGCCAGCTCTGTGCCCATTTCTGGCGTTAAATGCCCAAAATGGTGCTAGACTGGGCGTTTAACGCCCATTCTGCTGCCCTTACTGGCGTTTAAACGCCAGTAAGTTTCTCCTCCAGGGTGTGCTATTTTTAATGCTATTTTTCATTCTGTTTTTTCTTTTTCAGTTGTTTTTGTGACTCTACATGATCATCAACCTACAGAAAACATAAAATAACAATAGAAAATAAATAGATATAATAAAATTGGGTTACCTCCCAACAAGCGCTTCTTTATTGTCTTTAGCTGGACCTTAACTGAGTTTTATTCTAGTCTCAGTTTTGAGCATTCTTGCTCAAAATTGCTTTCAAGATAATGTTTGATTCTCTGTCCATTAACAATGAACTTTTTGTCTGAATCAATATCCTGAAGCTCAACATATCCATATGGTGACACACCTGTAATCACATATGGTCCCCTCCACCGGGATTTTAATTTCCCGGGGAATAATCTGAGTCTAGAGTTGAACAGCAGAACTTTTTGTCCTGGCTCAAAGACTCTAGATGACAATTTCTTGTCATGCCACTTTTTTGCTTTTTCCTTATAAATTTTTGCATTTTCAAAAGCATTGAGTCTGAATTCCTCTAGCTCATTTAGTTGGAGCAATCTTTTCTCTTCAGCTAACTTAGCATCCATGTTTTAAAATCTGGTTGCCCAGTAGGCTTTATGTTCCAGTTCCACGGGCAGATGACAGGCCTTGCCATACACAAGCTGGTATGGAGAGGTTTCTATAGGAGTCTTGAATGCTGCTTTGTATGCCCACAGAGCATCATCCAAGCTTTTTACCCAATCCTTTCTACGGGCAATTACAGTCCGTTCCAGGATTCTTTTTAGTTCTCTATTAGAGACTTCAGCTAGCCCATTTATCTGTGGATGATATAGAGTTGCTACTTTGTGGCTAATTCCATATCGGACCATAGCAGAGTAAACCTGTTTATTGCAGAAATGGGTGCCCCATCACTGATTAGTTGATGAGCGGATAATTTATACGCTTTTTGGCATTGTTTTTACATAGTTTTCAGTATGATTTAGTTAGTTTTTAGTATATTTTTATTAGTTTTAAATTAAAAATCACATTTCTGGACTTTACTATGAGTTTGTGTGTTTTTCTGTGATTTCAGGTATTTTCTGGCTGAAATTGAGGGACTTGAGCAAAAATCAGATTCAGAGGTTGAAGAAGGACTGCTGATGCTGTTGGATTCTGACCTCCCTGCACTCACAGTGGATTTTCTGGAGCTACAGAACCCCAAATGCGCTTCCAATTGCGTTGGAAAGCAGACATCCAGGGTTTTCCAGAAATATATAATAGTTCATACTTTGAATAAGGATTGACGATGTAAACTGGTGTTCAACGCCAGTTCCATGCTGCAGTCTGGCGTCCAGTGCCAGAAACAAGTTGCAAAGTGGAGTTCAACGCCAGAAACACGTTACAAACTGGCGTTCAACTCCATGAATGACCTCTCCACGTGTAAAATTCAAGCTCAGCCCAAGCACACACCAAGTGGGCCCCGGAAGTAGATTTCTGCATCATTTACTTATTTCTATAAACCCTAGTAACTAGTTTAGTATAAATAGGACTTTTTACTATTGTATTTACATCTTTGGATAATCTTTAGTTTCATCTTTAGATCACGTTTGGGGGCTGGCCTCTCGGCCATGCCTGAACCTTTATCACTTATGTATTTTCAACGGTAGAGTTTCTACACACCATAGATTAAGGTGTGGAGCTCTGCTGTTCCTCAAAGATTAATGCAAAGTACTACTATTTTTCTACTCAATTCAACTTATTCCGCTTCTAAGATATTCATTCGCACTTCAATATGATGGATGTGATGATCGTGACAGTCATCATCATTCTCAACTTATGAACGCGTGCCTAACAACCACTTCCGTTCTACCTTAGATTGAATCGATATCTCTTGGATATCTAATACAGGGGACCGAGTCCGAGTTATTAGTGTCTTCTTGGTATAAGTTAGAACCCATGGATGACCATTTTTGAGATCCGGAAAGTCTAAACCTTGTCTGTTGTATTCCGAGTAGGATCTGGGAAGGGATGGCTGTGACGAGCTTCAAACTCGCGAGTGCTGGGCGTAGTGACAGACGCAAAAGGATCAATGGATCCTATTCCAGTATGATCGAGAACTGACAGATGATTAACCGTGCCGTGACAAAGAATTTGGACCTTTTTCACAGAGAGGATGGGATGTAGCCATTGACAACGGTGATGCCCTACATAAAGCTTGTCATGGAAAGGAGTAGGATTTGGATGAAGACAGCAGGAAAGCAGAGATCAGAGGAACGAAAGCATCTCTATACGCTTATCTGAAATTCTCACCAATGATTTACATAAGTATTTCTATCTTTATTTTCTGTTTATTTATTATTATTATTCGAAAACTCCATAACCATTTGATATTCGCCTGACTGTGATTTACAAGATGACCATAGCTTGCTTCATACCGACAATCTCCGTGGGATCGACCCTTACTCACGTAAGGTTTATTACTTGGACGACCCAGTACACTTGCTGGTTAGTTGTACGAAGTTGTGAAACAGATATAAGATCATGAACGTGCGTATTGAGTTTTTAGCGCCGTTACCAAGGAATGGAATGATCACGATTTCGCACACCATTAGTACTCTGGGAACACCAAATCTGCTGAAAATATGTTTCTGGAGGAATTTCAGCACACTCTTGGTATCATTAGTGGGTGTGGCAATTGCCTCCACCCATTTAGATATGTAGTCTACTGCCACCAGAATGTAAGTGTTTGAGTATGATGGTGGGAAAGGACCCATGAAGTCAATACCCCATACATCAAACAACTCAATCTCTAAGATCCCTTGTTGAGGCATGGCGTAACCATGAGGCAAGTTGCCAGCTCTTTGGCAACTGTCATAGTTACGCACAAACTCTCGGACATCTCTATAGAAAGTAGGCCAGTAGAAGCCACATTGGAAGACTTTAGTGGCTGTTCGCTCACTTCCGAAATGTCCTCCATACTGTGATCCATGGCAATGCCACAGGATCTTCTGTGCCTCCTCTCTAGGGACGCATCTACGGATCATTCCGTCTGCAGATCTCTTAAAGAGATATGGTTCATCCCATAAGTAGTACTTTGCATCAGAATTTAGTTTTTTTCTTTTGCACCCTGCTGTATTCCTGAGGTATGAACCTCACAACTTTATAATTTGTAATGTCTGCAAACCATGGTGCTTCCTGAATGGCAAAGAGTTGCTCATCTGGAAAGGTCTCAGAGATCTCAGTAGAAGGGAGGGATGCCCCAGCTACTGGTTCTATCCGGGACAGGTGATCAGCTACCTGGTTCTCTGTCCCTTTTCTGTCTCTTATTTCTATATCAAACTCTTGTAGAAGCAACACCCATCTTATGAGCCTGGTTTTGAATCCTGTTTTGTGAGTAAATATTTAAGAGCAGCATGGTCAGTGTACACAATCACTTTTGATCCTACTAAATAGGATCTAAACTTGTCAATGGCATAAACCACTGCAAGCAGCTCTTTTTCTGTGGTTGTGTAATTCTTCTGTGCGTCATTTAGAACACGGCTGGCATAGTAAATGACGTGTAGAAGCTTGTTATGCCTTTTTCCTAAAACTGCACCAATGGCATGGTCACTGGCATCACACATTAATTCGAATGGTAATGTCTAGTCAGGTGCAGAGATGACTGGAGCTGTGTGATGGTGGCGGAAATTGGCGAGTTAAGAATGATTATAAAATATGCGCTGCAAGTATAGTTCTCAACCAACCAGAAATCTGCTTATCAATTTAGAAGGGTGTCACAGAAATTAAAATTAAAATACTCGGAGTATGAATCCCAGGTCGTCTCCCAACGAGTTGCAGAAAAGTGTGCTATTTTATTAATCAGATGTTTTCAAAAAGGTTTGAGTTGAATGGCAGAAAATTAAATTAGAGAATTTATATAAATTTAAATAAAAGCCTTGACTGGGAGTTGATTAGCTGGAAGCCCTATTCTTGTTGGAGTACTCTCAAGATTAATTGACAATTGAGGGTTATTATGTTTAGTTGTCCCTCACTAAGTAAGGGAAAGTTAAACAAGTTGGAATGCTGTTTCTATCCACAAGTTCTAATCCGTTCTTGGGAGGATTGATGTTAGTGACTAGAGAGCAATCCAACAATAAACCCAATTACAATCTTTCTCTTGAGCATCCTAACTCAAGGGTTCTTTTCAATCAACTCCCCATCAAGTTAGGAAACTACTCGCTCATTGTAAATGTAAAATTCATAACATAAGAAAGGGAATTAAAGAAAGACATGATAAATAATGATCAAAAGATTAATTGAAAATAAAAGTAATTCTTGTATTAATAAATGCTAAAATAATCCAATAGTAAAATTAAGTAAATTAAGGAACATGGAAGAGTAAGAGACAAGTAAAGAGAACGAACTAGAATGTCGAAGTCTTGATGAGGCAATAACTCTTCTCAATATCCCAATGCAAAAACAATGAAAAATAACAAATCCTAAAAACTATGAATGTGTAGAGAGAAAACCTAGAGAAGAGGAAAACTAGATCTAAAAACTTAAAACTATGCGGATTGAATGTTGTTTTTGGTTTCTGCATGTTCTCTGGCTCTAGTATGCTTTTCTGGGCTGAAAACTGGGTCAAAATAAGGCTCGAAATCGCCCCCAGTGATTCTGCAGATTATGCAGATCGCGCATGTCACACGGACGCGTCATTCGGCGTTTCGCTTTGCCACGCGGGCGCGTTGTCCACGCCTCCACGTCACTTGTGCAGTTTCCAATTCGCGCGGCCGCGTCATTGCGCTTTACTCTCTTCCGCGCGGTCGCGTCATCTATGCGGCCGCGTCGCTTCTCGCTGGTCATCTCTTCAATTTCTTGTGTTCCTTTCATTTTTTGCAAGCTTCCTTTCCAATCTCTAACTCATTCATGCCCTATAAAGCCTGAAACACTTAACACACAGATCACGGCATCGAATGGAATAAAGGAGAAATAAAATACATAATTAAAAGTCTCTAGGAAGCAAGTTTTCAATCATGTAATAACTTTAGGAAGGAATTATAAATGCATGCTTATTTAATGAATAAGTGGGTAAAGATCATGATAAAACCACACAATTAAACACAATATAACTCATAAAATAGTGGTTTATCAACCTCCCCACACTTAAACATTAGCATGTCCTCATGCTTAGTTGAAGGAGATAAAATGAATGAGTAAGAACATGTAAAACCCATGCAATGCAATTCAGCCTATATATGCGAATGCAATTATATGATTCTTGTCCACTTGATCAAAAGAAAGTAAGCTCTTCAAAACAATTACAAATCAAATTCCACTAACTCAATTCTTATACAGTAAGAACAGATAAAAATGCAAGAAGATAGCTAATGAATGCAGGGAACATAGAAATTCAAGTATGGAACCCTCACTGATGATGTATGTACACTTTAGTCTCTCTAGTGTATAGGGTAGTCACTCTATCCTTCTCTAATCATGATTTCTAGATTTTTGTTCTTCTCCTAACCAATCAACAACATTTAATACACCAATGCAAACATCATGAGGTCTTTTCAAGGTTGTAATGGGGCCAAGGTGAGGGTATGGATATATATATGGCTAAGTAAGCTTATAAATTGAATCTTTAATTAACCCAAGCTTTAACATAACCTATATATATTCTATATAACTTTTAAAATTCATACCTAGCTACCCAGAAATTTCCTTTCACATTCCATACTCATGTTTCAACCTTTTTTTTTAATTTTATCATACATGCATTGACCCTTGAATTTTTAATTTAACATTGGGGTAATTTTGTCCCCTTATTTATTTGTTGAATATATTTTATTTTAAATTTTTTTTCATGAACATAGAAACATAAAAGTAACATAGCTTATCAATGCACATAGATTTTTAATTCTTACAGTTTCTTATGAGTAGGTATCCAAATTCCCAGTATATTATCATAACACATTCCCTTATTATCTTTTGCTTCCACAATTTCCCATACTTAAATAACACACACAATTCTATCTTAAGCTAACCAAAGATTCAATTTGGGATATATAATTGTTTTTCCGCTTAAGGCTAGTAATGTGGTAAAATATAGAACAAATGGGATTTAAAGGCTCAAAGTGGCTAACAAAGGTAATTGAAAGGGTAGGCTTAATTTGGATAACTGAGCTAAACAAATAATGGCCTCAATCATATGCAAACATATAAATATAATAAACATTGGACATATAGGATGAAACAGAATATAGATTACAATCATAGAGAAGTAAACACACAAGAATAAAATAATTATGGTTAAATAATGTAACCATTCATAAAGGCTCAAATCTCACAGGTTGTGTGTTCTTTAGCTCAAAAATCATGTTCCAAATACAACTTCAAGCAAATTTAACATAAAAGTTTTAATTAAAATTAGTGAAATTTTGTTCCAAAGATAGGGTCTTAGAAGAAACTTATTGTCTTTTCAATCAAGCAGAACATGCATGCAACTAATCTATTACTATGCAATTTATCCTATTCTACAAAAGAAAAATCTAACTAAATATCCTAATTTATTGGTGCTAGGGAAGAGAAATTACCTCCGGAAGTCAGGTACTGACCAACCTCCCCACACTTAAGGCTTTGCACCGTCCTCGGTGCCATCTGTCAAGAACAAAGGTGGGCTGGTAACAGTATCTCCACAGTCGGGACCATCATGGCTCCCTGTGCTGGTAAAAGAAGTGGAGTCCGGGGTGTCTGAGTCCTTGAATTTTCCCATGAGCATCTCCTTGAGGTATGTGAATCGGCGCTTGTTACGGCGCTCTCTCATCTTAGCTTTCTGTTCATGCCGATCCAACTTTTCAAGTATCTGATGGAGCAGCTGGGCTGTTGTAGGTGCCTGTGGTGTTGAAGAAGGAATATCTTCAACTAGTTCAGTAGGCTGGCTAAAAGTGGCTGCTGGAAGTCTAAGGTACTTCCCGTTGGGGACATACTAATCATCCCGTGGAAGCATGGCTTTGGTGTCCCCAGCTCTGTAGGAGACTCCGGCTACTGAGACAAGATCTGAGACCATTACGGGAAAAGGTAAGTTGCCCACGATTTGTACGTGACCCATGGCATTCCGGATATGTTTTGGTAGATTTAGAGGTTGGTCTGTAAGGATGCACCATAGTAGAACGGCCATGTCCGCAGTGAAGGAGGACTTGTGAGTGCTCGGAAAGACGTAATGGGACATGATCTGTGCCCATACACGAGCCTCCAAGGTAAGTGCTGAAGCCAAAATTCCCTTAGGGCGGGTACGATGGTATCCGTAGATCCATCTGCTGCCAGGTAGTGCGATAACTCTGAGAACGGCGTCCCAGTCAAATTGGTACATCTGGCGCTTGAGTGCGGCTTCTTGAAAGGCGTCCAGTCCTTCTGGAACAGGGGGAAGACCTAGAGCTTTTTGAATGGCTTCTTCAGTAATGGGGACTTGCTTCTGACGGACATAGACAGACTATAGGGTTGGCAGGTGGAAGTTGGAGTAGAACTCGACTACCCAAGAAAGATTGACCTGCCTTGGCTGTCTCTGTAGGAAACCCCATTGTCTTCGGGCAATTTGCGGCTCAACAAAGGTAGCAATATTGGGCGGGAGGAGAAGAAGGTATTCGTTGTTGTAACTCCTTTCAGCCAGGATGGGGAACATCTGCTCACAGTAGCGATTGGGGAATCGCGCAGTGTCCTTTGCTGGGAAGGCTTTTTCCTTATCATCAACCTTTATGATCCTCTTAATCTTCTTTGTTGAGGGCTTTACCGCAGTTGAAGAGGGTTCTGCCACTAATGCTCTTTTTGTACCTCTTCTTGCTGGTTGTTTAGGGGTAGCTTTCTCCTTTCCTTTCTTGCTGGCCATCCTGAAAAAGGAAGAGAAAGTAAATTAAATTTAAAGGGGTGAAGCAAGGAAGAGGGTGATGTAAGTGATAATCAATGCACAATAAAGAAGAATGACGTTAACACATGGTCCGGACTACATGTGAAAAGTTCATCAATGGAAATATAGCAAGTGCATGTAGGACAATGAAATGCAAGAGGTTTATTGGCATGCAGGCAAAGGCATGAGTAGCATAGATCAAGCATTCAATGTCCATTTTAAATATGTTATCACTCGTAACTAACCATCACATTTGTATTGACAATTAAATTCAATGAATAAAATAGTAAAGGGAATTTGTGAAAAGAAAGCATTGAATATTAGAGTAGAAAAATGTAGAGAAGTTCATAATGCCATATGGGCTTTTTCACAAACACATAGCATGCATGTAGAAGAAGCTCTTGAAAATAAGAATTTGAACATGCAAGTAATCCCTTAAAAAGCAATATATAATTGTCAAACAAATTTACAACAATCTATAAGCATATAATGAAAATCAATGACTCAAATAAATTTATAACACCAAGTAAAAAGGAAAAAGAAAGGAAGAAAAAGAAGATATGAGTAATGAAAGTAAAAAGAAAAGAAAAGAAGATAACATATAAAAATAAGAAGAATAATAGAAAAGTAAGGAGGGAAGGAGAACAAGAAGAACCTTGTTAATGGGGGTGAGAGAGAGTAAAAAGTGAGAAAGAATGAAGAAGGGGGGAAGGGAGGGAGAAGAAATAAGGAGGGAAAAGAGAAAATAGGATTTGGGGAGAAAAAGATAAGATAATTGGCAAATCAGGAAAACTGTTCGGCGCAAGCGACGCGGTCGCGTGGAGCACACGATCGCGCGACTTGCGTTGAAATTGATTGACGCGGTCGCGTCAGTCACGCGGTCGCGTGACCCGTTTTAGGCTAATGGCGCGAGGGTAGCCTCTCACTCGCACAACTCTCTGTTCAAAATCATATTAGTGCCAAATTTTGGGTGACGTGATCGCATGGGGCATGCGATCGCGTGAGTGGTCAATTATCGGGGTACGACGCGGACGCGTGGGGCACGCGATCGCGTGAGAGGGACTGCACGTCCAGCGCCAGTCCAGCACCACTCTAGCACAACTTTCGGGTGTGCACCACTTTGACGTCGAAAACCTGGTCACGCGGCCGCGTGGGGCACACGGTCGCGTGGGAGGCCATTATTCCCATATGACGCGGTCGCGTCGGCGACGCGGTCGTGTGGAAAAATTTGTGCCATTGGCACGCCTCCAGCCACGCTCTCGCGTGACTCTCTGTTCATTTTATTATGCTCTCCCAACACCCGCGACGCGGACGCGTCAATGAGGCGGTCGCGTCGCGTGATTTTTTTTTTTAAATAAAAGTATGAAAATGCAGATGCACGAAATGTACTAATGAAGAGAAGAGTTATTAAATAAGAAAACTAAAAATAAAGAAAAGAACGATCATACCATGGTGGGTTGTCTCCCACCTAGCACTTTGCTTTAACGTCCGTAAGTTGGACGCTCCACTAGCTCAGTCTTTGGCTATGTGGGGATCTTCCAAGAGGAAGATCTCAAGCTCCTTGTTTTTCTTCAGCTTCTCGCCATGGTATAGCTTTAAATGATGTCCATTAACTTTGATAAGTTCAGAGTTTGAAGGATGGCTTAGGTGATAAACTCCGTACGGTTCGGCCTTCTCTACTCTGTATGGACCTTCCCATCTTGATCTCAACTTGCCTGGCATGAGCCTCAGTCGAGATTTATAAAGGAGGACAAAGTCCCCAAGTTGGAACTCTTTCTTCTTGATATGCTGATCATGTACAGCCTTCATCTTCTCCTTGTATAGTCTTGAGTTCTCATAAGCTTCTAGGCGAAGGCTCTCCAGTTCCTGCAGTTGCAACTTCCTTTCAGCTCTGGCTTTTTCAATTCCCATGTTGCATTCCTTTACTGCCTAGAAGGCTTTGTGCTTTACTTCAACAGGGAGATGACAAGCTTTTCCATAAACTAAGCGGAAAGGACTCATCCCAATGGGTGTTTTGTATGCTGTTCTGTATGCCCAGAGTGCATCTTGTAGCCTGGTGCTCCAGTCTCTTCTATGAGGTTTGACTATCTTCTGCAAGATACACTTTATCTCTCTATTTGATACCTCGGCTTGCCCATTAGTTTGAGGGTGGTAGGCTGTTACAACTTTATGAATTATCCCATGCTTCTTCATTAGTCCGGTTAGTCTCCTGTTACAAAAATGGGTGCCTTGATCGCTCACGATTGCTCGTGGTGATCCAAAGCGACAAATAATATGGTTTCTTACAAAGGAAACAACAGTGTTAGCATCATCATTGTGGGTAATAATTGCTTCCACCCATTTGGAAACGTAATCCACAGCTAACAATATATAGAAATAACCATTAGAATTTGGAAATGGACCCATGAAGTCAATGCCCCAAACATAAAAAATTTCACAGAAAAGCATAATCTGTTGAGGCATCTAATCCCTCCTGGATATATTACCAAATTTCTGGCATGGAAAACAAGATCTACAAAATTCAGTCGCATCTCTAAAAAAAGTAGGCCACCAGAATCCACAGTCTAAGATTTTTCTAGCAGTTCTTTGAGGGCCAAAATGTCCTCCACTCTCAGATGAGTGACAAGCCTCTAAGATGGACTGGAATTCTGATTGAGGCACACACCGTCTAATTATCTGGTCAGCGCCACATCTCCATAAATATGGGTCATCCCATATATAATATTTAGACTCGCTTTTTAGCTTGTCTCTTTGATGCTTAGAAAAGTTTGGAGGAAAAGTGCGGCTAACTAGACAATTAGCTACAGGTGCATACCAAGGGACTATCTCAGATACTGCTTGCAGGTTATCAAATGGGAAATTATCAGCTATAGGAGTGGAGTCATCTGTAATATGTTCAAGGCAACTCAAGTGGTCTGCCACTAAATTCTGGTTACCACTCCTGTCCTTAATTTCCAAATCAAATTCTTGTAATAGCAGTATCCAACGTATAAGCCTTGGTTTGGACTCCTTTTTAGCTAATAAATACTTTAGAGCTGCGTGGTCTGAATACACTACTACTTTAGTACCAAGTAAATAGGCTCAGAATTTATCCAGAGCAAAAACAATAGCAAGAAGCTCTTTCTCAGTAGTAGTGTAATTCGACTGAGCGGCATCTAAAGTTTTAGACGCGTAAGCAATAACAAAAGCATCCTTACCTTCACGTTGAGCCAGTGCTGCTCCTACGGCATGGTTGGAAGCATCACACATTATTTCAAATGGTTGGCTCCAGTCTGGTCCTCTCACAATTGGAGCTTGAATCAGGGTGGTTTTCAGCTTATCAAACGCTTGTTTGCAATTTTCACTGAACTCGAACTCAATATCTTTCTGCAGTAGCCTGGATAAGGGAAGTGCTACCTTACTAAAGTCCTTAATGAACCTCCTGTAAAAACCTGCATGGCCAAGGAAAGAACGGACCTCCCTCGCAGAAGAGCGGTAAGGTAAACTAGAAATAACATCCACCTTTGCTGGATCTACAAAAATACTAGTGTTAGACACAACATGTCCTAGTACAATCCCTTATTTAACCATAAAGTGACATTTTTCAAAATTTAATACCAGGTTTGTACTGACACATCTATCTAATACTCTAGATAATCCATCTAAGCAAAGGCTAAAGGAATCGCCATAAACACTAAAATCATCCATAAAAACTTCCATGCAGTCCTCAATAAGATCAGAGAAAAAACTCATCATGCATCTCTGAAAAGTAGCTGGTGCATTGCACAAGCCAAAGGGCATTCTCTTATAAGCATAAGTCCCAAAAGGACATGTAAAAGTGGTCTTTTCCTGATCCTCAGGAGCTATATGAATCTGGAAATAACCTGTGTAACCATCTAGAAAACAATAATGCGATTTACCTGACAGGCGATCCAGCATTTGATCAATGAATGGAAGAGGATAGTGATCCTTACGGGTTGCTTGGTTGAGGCGTCTGTAGTCAATGCAGACCCTCCAGGCGTTCTGAACTCTGGTTGTCAGGAGCTCTCCATGCTCATTCTTCACATAAACCCCAATTTCGTGGTTTATCTTGTGCTTATTTTGGGGGATTTTATCAACTTTTCTCACATTTATTCAATGAAATAGCATGGTTTTGCAATTCTCCCTTGATTTGTACTTAAATGTGAAAACATGCTTTTTAGGCCCTAAAATTGGTGATTTTAATTCACTTAAATTCTATTCGATGCCTTGATGTGTTTGTTGAGTGATTTCAGGTTTATAAGGCAAGTATTGGATGGAAGGAATGAAGAAAAAGCATGCAAAGTGGGAGAACTCATGAAGAAATGAAGGAACCGTAAAGCTGTCAAGCCTGACCTCTTCGCACTCAAACGACCATAACTTGAGCTACAGAGATCCAAATGAGGCGGTTCCAGTTGCGTTGGAAAGCTAACATCCGGGGCTTCAAAATGATATAAATTTTGCCATATGTTTCTTCGCGTTCAGGGGCGCGCACGCGAACTTTGCGCGCGTGCACCGATGCTATTCGTGGCCCACTTTAATGAAATCGCCCCCAGCGATTTTGCAGCTCATTTTGGGCCTAATCCAACCCATTTCTGATGCTATTGAACCCAAGGATTGAAGGGGGAATGTAGAAAGTAGTCATAGTTTAGTTTTCATCATGTTTTAGGTTAGAATTCTAGAGAGAGAGGCTCTCTCATCTCTTTAGATTTTAGGGTAGTTTAGGTTTAATTTTCTTAAATCCAACTTTTAATTCTTGCTTTGATTTAGTTCCTCCTTTTAATTTATTGTGATTACCTCTCTACTCTTCTAGTTTTACTTGTCATTTCCTTTATTTTGTTGCTTTTATGTTCTTGAATTTTGTTGGATCTTGTTTACATTTAATGAAATTTAATGTTTGATGTTCTTTTAATTGTTGATTTGAGTTGTGATTTACTTTCCTTGCAATTTGTAGTTAGTATATTTTATTACTTCTTGCACATTTACCATGCATTCCTTTATTACCCACCAAGTGTTTGATAAAATGCTTGGTTGGATTTTAGAGTAGATTTTTGAGCATTCTTGGCTTGGAGAGAGTAATTAGGCAATCTTGAGTCATGAAAACCCAACTCATGTTGGTGATCTAGAGTTGTTAGCTAATATTGTTTCCATTGACGCTGATCTTTTGCTAATTAAATTAGTGAGTTGATTAGGACTTTTGGATTGAGATTAGCTAGTCTTATTAGACTTTTTCCGAGTATGAGGATAACATGATACCTTTATCAATCGTCGGGGATGACGTAATAAGATAAATTCTTGTTATTATTGTGGTGTGATTGATTAGTCTTGTTTGACTTTCTCCCTATTTGTTGGAGTTGACTAAATAAGATGAATTAATCATTGCATGACTAGGATAGAAAGCCTATGATCTCAACACTTGCCATGAATGTCTCTCTTTATTACTTGCTTTACTTTAGTTACTTGTTTGATTTACTTTTCTTGTCATTTAATTTTTTGCCCTCTCACCAATCAAAACCCCCCTTGACCTTCATAGCCAATAATTGAGCATTTCATTGCAATTCCTTGTGAGACGACCCGGAGTCTAAATACTCCGGTTATTTCTTATTTGGGGTTTGTTATTTGTGACAACCAAAATTTTTGCATGAAAGGATTCTTGATTGGTTTGGAAACTATACTTTACAACGAGATTTCATTCATTTGAGGAAATTCTAAACCGTCAAAAATTCGTTCATCAAAATGGCGCCGTTGCCAGGGAGTTGCAATGGTGTTATGTTAATGGCTATTGTGAATATTGTGAATATGTTTGCCTTTTGCTTATTTGTTAGTTTTTGTTAGCTTTAGGACTTTGTTGCTTATTTTTGTAGCTTTTGTTTTTATTTGATATTATGAATTCTCATCACTTTGGCTACGAGTTTGGTTCAAATTATGTTGTAGGAAATGGGAGCTACAATGAGGATATGCATCAAGGATGGAACAATCTAAGGTGGGAGGAGCCTCAAAGGATTGATCACCCTTCTTGGCAACAAACCCCTCCGGATTCTTATGGGTATAACTCTCATCCTAATACATATCAATCTAATGGATGTGGTGACCCTTATTGTGATTGTCAACCACCACCACATGCCTATGAACCACCCCCTCAACATGACTTTGAACCACCTTACTCACAAGCCCCTTTTCACCAAACACCTTCATATGACCCTAATCCCTATCCACCATATCAACCACCTTATGAACCATATGAACCATACATAGAACCACCACAATTCCAACACAACTACTCTCAAGAACCACCTCAATATACACCTCCACACCCTTACCAAGGTGAACCAACTTCCAATCATGAAACCTTCTTTCCAAACAATGAACCTTCTCTTCCACCATCACCTCCCGATGAAGCCCCCACGCATGAATTGAGAGATTTTGAATCTCATATCTTAAGGCGACAAGAGGAGGATGAAAAGAAGTTTAAAGAGCTAGGAGCCAAGATGGCTATCCTAGTGGAAGCCGTTAGTAATATGGCCTCCTCCCGACTAAGCCTAAGCGACCAAGGCACTCCCATTGACGAATGTGGAGAAGAAACCAAGGTGCATAGTGAAGGAGTGAGTTTAGAGCTTCAAGGTGAAGAAGAAGAGTTGAAGCAAGAATTGTCACAAGGGGAGAAAGTTAAGACAATTGAGTCGGAAGAAGTGGTTGAAGATCTAGGAGATGTTGGAAGTCCATGGGAATGTAGAATTAGAGAGCCCTCTTCCAAGATGCTTGATGTTGATATTGAGGAGGGTGTACAACCTCCAAAGCACATTATGATTGAAAACTTTGAAGAGGTTGATCAAGAGATGGATTCAATCATTGAGGAGTTCCTATCTACAATTGAATCCTCTCCCATTGGGCTTGACATGGAGATCAAAGAAGAAGATGGACAACCTCTCATGCCCTCGGTGAGCAATGAAGAAGAGATTGAATTGGAAGAGAGCCACCAAGAGGAAGAGGTTGAAGTTGAGGAAAGTTGTAAAGAGGTGGAGGTAATCAAAGAAGAGTACAAGGGAGTGGAGCTTGCAAGATCATTGGGACCATCCCTTCCTAAGTCACCATCCAATACAACAATCAAGTGGGTAAAATTTCTATCCCTAAGCTTCACTTTCTCACTTGAATATGGTTTGATTAAAAATGATGGTCAACTTATAGCTCTTTGTGGAGTTAAGAGTAGGAGAGAGTTGTGTAGTGGTTGGAAACATCATTCCAAGTTCATAATGGCTGCATGCTCAAAGTTGAATGGCAATTGTTGGTGTAGTACCAAATTGCATGGGTCTAGGAGAATGTTTGGATGCTTAATTAAGAATTCTAAAGTCATGCCACCTAATTGGAATCATGATGATCAACTTGAAGATGGATGCAAAAACAGGATTTGGGATCCGGGAATATATGAGGATCAATTTTGGGAGCTCATATCTTGGGAAGAATCTCACCCAAGCTTGGTGGAAATGATTGGAAATTCTGACAACCAATTGAGGAGCAAGCATTCTTGGAGGATCAAGGATGAGTACAAGCATAAGCCACCATGACAAGGAGCCTCCCAAATGTCCAACTTAAGGACTTAAACTAAAAGTGATAGGTGGGAGACACCCCACCATGGTAAACTCTTTCCACTCTCTTTTAGATTTGGTTAATAAGTGATTTGAGTTGCCATTGTAGGTAGTTTTTGTTATTTTCTATACTCTTATGCATTTTTCTTTTATTGATAGGTTGTTTGTTGCATTCATGCTTTGATTAGAGTAGTTGTAGTTAGATTGCATTTTGCTTGTAGTATAAGTTTTGTTTTTAGTGTATTTGAAAATTTTTCAAAAAAAACCAAAGAGATTTTTTTTTTTGTTAAATTTGAATTTTGGTTGCTTTAGAATGTTTATAGATTAGAAGAGTATTAAATTCTGTTTTTGTGATTCTTTAAAAAAAAAAGAAAGGGAATCGGCGCCCAAGCGCGCTGTTGTGGTTTCACAACTCCTAGTACTAAAACCCGAGAGTTGTGCGCACTTTATGCCTACTTTGTGCCAGGCGATCCGCGCGTAAGCACGCATGGCGCGCGCGCGCCAATTGTCCCTGTCGCATCCGCGCCCAAGCACGCATGGCGCGCACGTGCGGATTGTACCTGCTGCATCCGTGCCTGAGCACACATGGCGCATATGCACGGATTTACACCCTGTTTTTCTCCTTTCTCCTTTCTCCTTCTTTCTTCTTTCCTTCTTCTTTCTTTCTAATTTTTTCTTTCTTCTTCCTCTCCTGGAAATATTTTTTTTCTTTCTTTTAAAAATAATAATAATAATAATAATAATAATAATAATAATAAATAAATAAATAAATAAATAAAATTTTAAAAAAAATTTTAAAAATAATAATAAAAAATATTTTTTTTTCTTTTCTTCCATTTTCTTTTATTGCATTTGCCTATTTTCATTTATTGCATTTTAATTTTATTTTTATAGCTTGTTCATATTTTCTTTTCTAAGTTCTTGTTTTAATAATGGTGTTGGATTCTTATATTCAATTGTTGAGGATTTCTTAGTTAATCTCGGTGTTTTGTGACTTGTTTGACATTAATTGTAATATTTGCTCTACACACAAGATTAGTGCTTTTGTCCTTCCTAACTCATGATTCCTTGTTTTTATACCTCATCATCATTGAGTTAGGATGGGACCAAATGCTCTCATGCTTATCACTAACTTTGTTTGTGTTAATTGTTGTTTGAACTTGATGCTCGACATGCTCTTCATATTATTCACTTATACTTTGACTTTCCTCTTGCATCAAGTATTAGTTAATATGCCTTTGCTTGAATTTTTTTCTCACTTACATGCGTAGCTAACATGTAGTGAGAACCTTACTCTTATTTGGCATGCGCCCCGCCTACGTTCTATTTGTTTTGATATCTTTGTTGTAGGCTTAATTTTCTTTCTTTTTCTCTCCTTTTGGGTTGGCCACCAAGAAGGAAAGGAATGGAAGGGCTTCTAAATGGGGCAACAAACAAGTTCACCCGCACAACCTTTTGAAAGAGCTCATCAATTGTAGCAACCCGTCCACCTTGCTCTTTTTTGCTTGCACCGAGGATGGTGCAAATTTCTAAGTGTGGGGAGGTCGTTCGACCGATCTCCATGGGTAACAACTTCCTTTTTCAACACCAATTCGTAATTTTTGTCTTTGTTAGATTAGTTGTTGCATTGCATGATAGATTGCATGTTAGTTAGAATTTGTACATATTCTATCATTTCTTTTTATGTTAGGACTACTTGGTTAGGGTGATGATTTCTTTTCCAAGAAAAATTGTTTTAGGGCACCCTACCAATTTGAAAAAAAAAAATTTGTGACAAACTTGCTTGAAGAATTTATTTTGGAACATGGTTTTTGAGCTAAGAACACAAGCATGTGAGATTTGAGCCTAATTGTGTGGTTACATTTTATAACCACTTATTTTCATTCTTATGTGCATTATTCTCTTTCTATGATTGTAATCTTTGATTTGTTTGATTCTATATGTCCATTATTCCATGTATATATACATTTATATGATTGAGGCCATCATTTCATTTAGCTCACTTACCCAAATAGTCTACCTTTCATCAACCATTGTTAGCCAAATTTGAGCCTATTTAATCCCCTTTGTTCTTAATTTTAGCACATCACTATCCCTAAGTGAAAAAAAATAAATGTCCTTAATTTGGATCTTTGATTAGCTTAGGCTAGTAAGAGTGTTTATCATTTAGGTATGAGAAACTTGGGACATTGGTTGAGGTAAAAGTGTAATTTTTATTTTTGTTAAAAATATTGGGAATTGGGTACATATTCATGCACTATATGTAAAATCATATGCATTGATACGTTTGTATATACTAAAAAAAAATTGATAAAGAAAAAAAATGTATAAAAGAAAAAAATATAGAAAAAAAAAAGAGAAAAAGAAATAAAAAGGGGACAAAAATGCCCCAAAGTAAAGTTCAATAAAAATTAATGCATATGGAATATGAATTAAAAGAGAATGCATGAGTATGTGAAAAAGTGGGAATCATGGGTAGCTAGGTTATGTATTAGAATTTTATAGGTTGCTATATAGGTTTGGTGAGAGCTTAGGCTAATCAAAGATACAAATATCAAGCTCACTTGACCATATACATCCCTACCTTTACCCTAGCCCCATTACAACCTATGAATAAGTCCTCATTATGAATGTATGCATGCATTGAATAATTGTTGATTGTTAGATGAAAAACAAATCATGGAAAGCATGAGTAGAAGAGAATTGAGTGAATCGACCTATACACTTGAGCGACTAGAGCGGATACACTTCCGGTGAAGGTTCGATGCTCAATTCCTTGTTCCCAGCTTTCATAAGCGTTCTTCTTGTAAGTGTATTTGAACTTCATTTTAATATTTGAATTGGTAGGATTCATGAATCATCGTATGATCTTAGCCCTACTTGTTCATACATGTTCTTGGAGATTGATTTGCTTTTGACCAAGTAGGTAGAATCATTTTGCATTTAGTTGCATTCATGTAGATAGGTGCATATAGTTTATTTGCATTGAATAAATGTTCATACCCTTTTCTTATCCTTCTTTATTCTTAGCATGAGGACATGCTTGGTTTAAGTGTGGGGAGATTTGATAAACCCCAATTTCGTGGTTTATCTTGTGCTTATTTTGGGGAATTTTATCAACTTTTCTCACATTTATTCAATGAAATAGCATGGTTTTGCAATTCTCCCTTGATTTGTGCTTAAATGTGAAAACATGCTTTTTAGGCCCTAAAATTGGTGATTTTAATTCATTTTAATTATATTCGATGCCTTGATGTGTTTGTTGAGTGATTTTAGGTTTATAAGGCAAGTATTGGATGGAAGGAATGAAGAAAAAGCATGCAAAGTGGGAGAACTCATGAAGAAATGAAGGAACCGTAAAGCTGTCAAGCCTGACCTCTTTGCACCCAAATGACCATAACTTGAGCTACAGAGGTCCAAATGAAGCGGTTCCAGTTGCGTTGGAAAGTTAACATCCGGGGCTTCGAAATGATATAAATTTTGCCATATGTTACTTCGCGTTCAGGGGCGCGCACGCGCACTTTGCGCGCGTGCACCGATGCTATCCGTGGCCCACTTTAATGAAATCGCCCCCAGCGATTTTGCAGCTCATTTTGGGCCCAATCCAACCCATTTCTGATGCTATTGAACCCAAGGATTGAAGGGGGAATGTAGAAAGTAGTCATAGTTTAGTTTTCATCATGTTTTAGGTTAGAATTCTAGAGAGAGAGGCTCTCTCCTCTCTCTAGATTTTAGGGTAGTTTAGGTTTAATTTTCTTAAATCCAACTTTTAATTCTTGCTTTGATTTAGTTCCTCCTTTTAATTTCTTGTGATTACCTCTCTACTCTTCTAGTTTTACTTGTCATTTCCTTTATTTTGTTGGATCTTGTTTACATTTAATGAAATTTAATGTTTGATGTTCTTTTAATTGTTGATTTGAGTTGTGATTTACTTTCTTTGCAATTTGTAGTTGGTAGATTTTATTACTTCTTGCACATTTACCATGCATTCCTTTATTACCCACCAAGTGTTTGATAAAATGCTTGGTTGGATTTTAGAGTAGATTTTTGAGCATTCTTGGCTTGGAGAGAGTAATTAGGCAATCTTGAGTCATGAAAACCCAACTTATGTTGGTGATCTAGAGTTGTTAGCTAATATTATTTCCATTGACGCTGATCTTTTGCTAATTAAATTAGTGAGTTGATTAGGACTTTTGGATTGAGATTAGCTAGTCTTATTAGACTTTCTCCGAGTATGAGGATAACATGATACCTTTATCAATCGTCGGGGATGACGTAATAAGATAAATTCTTGTTATTATTGTGGTATGATTGATTAGTCTTGTTTGACTTTCTCCCTATTTGTTGGAGTTGACTAAATAAGATGAATTAATCATTGCATGACTAGGATAGAAAGCCTATGATCTCAACACTTGTCATGAATGTCTCTCTTTATTACTTGCTTTACTTTAGTTACTTGTTTGATTTACTTTTCTTGTCATTTAATTTCTTGTCCTCTCACCAATCAAAACCCCCCTTGACCTTCATAGCCAATAATTGAGCATTTCATTGTAATTCCTTGTGAGACGACCCGGAGTCTAAATACTCCGGTTATTTCTTATTTGGGGTTTGTTATTTGTGACAACCAAAATTTTTGCATGAAAGGATTCTTGATTGGTTTGGAAACTATACTTTACAACGAGATTTCATTCATTTGAGGAAATTCTAAACCGTCAAAAATCCATTCATCATGACTCCAGACTTCTTTGGCACCACTTGTACTGGGCTTACCCATTCACTGTCTGAGATGGGATAGATGATATCTGCCTCCAGTAGTCTGGTCACTTCCTTTTTGACAACCTCTAGGATAGTGGGGTTCAGTCTTCTCTGGGGTTGACGGACAGGTCTTGCTCCCTCTTCTAAAAATATCCTATGCTCACAGACTTGGGGATTGATGCCTACTATGTCTGCCAAACTCCACCCAATTGCCTTCTTATGCCTCCTCAGCACACTAAGTAACTGCTCTTCTTGTTGAGAAGTAAGTTCCCTTGCAATGATAACTGGAAACCTCTGCCCATCTTCTAGGTAAGCATATTTGAGGTGTGGAGGAAGGGGTTTTAACTCTAACTTCTGATCATGTTCAGGCTCTGGGTTGTCTGGAGCTGGTAACAGTGGTAAAGCACTGTCATTGTCCTCTGAGAATGTCCCCACACTTGGACCTTGTCCTGTGTGCTTCTCTTCAAATTCCTCCTGA